>NC_086105.1:80743277-81043277 GCF_963921235.1 Mobula hypostoma | reverse complement strand
GTTATCTTTCTGACAGAATGGTGTCAAGAAAACAACATTTCCCTCAATGAAGCAAAAAAAAAGGAGCTGGTTGTGGATTACAGGAGGAATGGAGACAGGCTAACCCTATTGACATCAATGGACCTGGGGTTGAGAGGGTAAACAGCTTTAAGTTCCTTGGCAACCACATCACCGAGGACCTCACGTGGTCTGTACACACCAGCTGTGTGGTGAAAAAGGCGTGTTGAGGAAGTCCTAAGTCCAAATCCTAAGAACTTTCTACAGGGGCACAATTGAGAGCATCCTGACTGGCTGCATCACTGCCTGAAATGGGAACTGTACCTCCCTCAATCGCAGGAATCGCATCTGTAGTTGTGAACTTCCCATGATTCAAGACATTTACAAAGACAGGTCTGCAAAAAGGGCCCAAAGGATCATTGGGGACCTGACTCACTCCAACCACAATCTATTCCAGCTGCTACCATCTGGAAAACGGTACTGCAGCATAAAAGCCAGGACCAACAGGCTCCAGGACAGCTTCTTCCACCAGGCCATCAGACTGATGAACTCATGCTCACTCTATATTACATTAATTGTTCTATTTATTATAAATCATTATAAAATACTGATTGCACATTGAACATTTAGACACTGACATAATGTAAATATTTTTACCCCTCATGTATGTGAAGGATGTGAGAAATAAAGTCAATTCAATTCAATTCAATTCATTAAAACATTGGAATCAGGATGACTGTGATGCAGCCTAGATTGGATTCAATAAGCCAATTTTTTAAATTCTCAAACTAAATCAAAAGTAACTGGAAACGCTCATCAGATCAGACAGCATCTGTGAAGAGGGAACAGTTTCGAGACCCTTTGTCTCCTCCCTTAGATGTTGCATAATCTGCAGAGTGCTTAAGGCATTTTTGGGTTTTTCATATCAGATTTCCTGTACCTGCAGAATTTCATATTTTTATTTTACACTAACAAAATTCACAAAGAGTTTTGAAATCCCTCCATAATCTCAGTTCTCCAGACCTTTGCGCACCTCCATTTCTGGCCTCTTCACCCCTCACAATGGTCATTGTATCTTCTCCTGCCAAGATTACAAGTTCATCCCGGGTATCCATCTATACAAATTGGTAAGAGTACAACAAGATATTAGGAAGCCAAATGACATTATCCAGATTCAGATACATTTATCACATGTACATCGAAAGTAAAATGTGTCATTTGCATTAACAACAACACAACCGAAGGATGTGCTGGGTACAGCCCGCAACTGTTGTCACACATTCTGGAACCAAAATAACACAATTCTTATTGTAAGAGTTTTGAGCACAACAGTAAAGAAGCTGTCCTCTAATATACAGAGTGCTGATCAGATTCCATGTGCAGCATTATGTGCCGGTCTGGTCTTTGAGCAAAGATTCTCAGCGGCTACTTTATTAGGTGCACCTGTACACTTGCTTGTTAATGTAAATATCTAATCGGTCAATCACGTAGCAGCAACTCAATACATAAAAGTGTGCTGGCACGGTCAAGAGATTCAGTTGTTGTTCAGGCCAAACATCAGAATGGCAAAGAAACGTGATCTAAGTGACTTTGACTGTGGAAGGATTGTTGCTGCTAGTTGGGGTGTTTTGAGTATCTCAGAAACTGCAGATCTCCTGGGATTTTCACACACAACAGTTTCTAGGGTTTACAGGGTATGATACGAGAAACAGAAACATTGTGAGTGGCAGTTCCATGGGTGAAACCCCCTTGATAATGAAAGAGGTCGGAGGAGAATGGCCAGAATGGTTCAAGCTGATAGAAAGGCAACAGTAACTCAGGTACAGCAGGCGGTGAAAAAGGCGAATGGTATGCTGGCATTTATAGCGAGAGGATTCGAGTACAGGAGCAGGGAGGTACTACTGCAGTTGTACAAGGCCTTGGTGAGACCACACCTGGAGTATTGTGTGCAATTTTGGTCCCCTAATCTGAGGAAAGACATCTTTGCCATAGAGGGAGTACAAAGAAGGTTCACCAGATTGATTCCTGGGATGGCAGGACTTTCATAAAGACTGGATGAACTGGGCTTGTACTCGTTGGAATTTAGAAGATTGAGGGGGGATCTGATTGAAACGTATAAGATCCTAAAGGGATTGGACAGGCTAGATGCAGGAAGATTGTTCCCAATGTTGGGGAAGTCCAGAACGAGGGGCCACAGTTTGAGGATAGAGGGGAAGCCTTTTAGGACCGAGATTAGGAAAAACTTCTTCACACAGAGAGTGGTGAATCTGTGGAATTCTCTGCCACAGGAAACAGTTGAGGCCAGTTCATTGGCTATATTTAAGAGGGAGTTAGATATGGCCCTTGTGGCTACGGGGGTCAGGGGGTATGGAGGGAAGGCTGGGGAGGGGTTCTGAGTTGGATGATCAGCCATGATCATAATAAATGGCGGTGCAGGCTCGAAGGGCCGAATGGCCTACTCTTGCATCTATTTTCTATGTTTCTATGTTAAACGCACACCCTTGAAGTTAATATGTAGAACAGCAGAGCAGAAGATCATGAACATGAACATATTACCTAATAAAGTGGTCACTCAGTGTACATCACAATAGTTGTAAGATTGGAGTTGAATCCCTGCCACTGTCTGTAAGGATTTTGTAAGTTCAGTCCGTATCCATACGGATTTCCTGTAAGTGCTCTCGTTTGTTCCCACATTCCATGGACATACAGGTTAGGGTTAGTAAATTGTGGGCATACTGTGCTGGCACTGGAAACATGACAACACTTGCAGACTGCCCAGCACAATCCTTAGACTCTGCTGGTCATTGACACATAAGAACAAATTTCATTCTATCTCTCAATGTATAGATAAAGGAAATTTCTAAACAAAATTGATGAGAGATTTGTTGTATGAGGAGGGATTAAACAGACTGCAACCACACTCTCCAGAATTCAGAAGAATGTAAATTGATCTCACTGAAAGACACAAGACTCTCCTCTGTTTCTCTCATGGCACTGCAGTTCCCAATTGTGATGTTGAGAACTAATGGCTGCTATTTCATTAAGGATTGAAATTGTTAAAAACACACAAATTTGCTGGACAAACTCAGCAGGTCAGACAGCATCTATAGAGTGGAATGAACAATCAACATTTCAGGGTGAGACTCTTCATCAGGACCGGAAAAGACGGGGCAAGAAGCCAGAATAAAAGTTTGGGGGGAGGGGAAGGAGTACATGATAGGAGATGACATGTGAGACCAGGTGAAGGGCAAGATATGTGATTGGGGAGGGGAATGAAGTAAGAAGCTGAGAGGTAATAGATGGAAGAGGGAAGAGGTAAAGGGCTGAAGAAGAAGGAATCTGATAAGAGAGGAGAGTGGATGATGGGAGAAGGGAAGGAAGAGGGGCACCAGAGAGAGGTGATGGACAGGTGAGGAGAAGAGAACAGAAGCTGATTGGGAAATGGGAAAAAACAGAGAAGGAGGAGGAGGGAGAAATTACTGAAGGGAATTCATCCAAAGAATAGTGAATCTTTGCTATTCTCTACCCCAGATGAATGGAAGTCAGTCAAGACAGAAATTTAAAGATTTTTAAAAAATAAAGTTATCAAGCAAGATGGAACGAGTGTAGAATCATATAAAAGATCAGCCAGGATCTTATTGAATAACAGAGTAGACACAAGGGTCATTTGCTCCATCTCTTCAACATCTCTGAAGATCTTACCTGGGCCCAACATATTGATGTTATTATGAAGAAAACACATCATCACCTTTTCCATTAGGAATTTAAGTACATTTAATATCTCACCAAAGACGCTAACAAATTTCTAGAAACGTAACATGGAGAGTATTCTAACTGGTTGCATCAACATCT
The DNA here is from genome assembly GCF_963921235.1 of Mobula hypostoma. Lineage (NCBI taxonomy): Eukaryota > Metazoa > Chordata > Chondrichthyes > Myliobatiformes > Myliobatidae > Mobula > Mobula hypostoma. Next base: position 81,039,428 of record NC_086105.1, on the reverse strand, counting down.
GGCATGAAGGGATCATTGCACAGGATCAGAAAAAGCTGCAGAGGGTTGCAAACTCACTCAGCCATAACATGGGCACTAACCACCCTATAATTGAGGACATCTTCAAAAGGTGATGCCTTAAAAAGGTGTCATCAACCATTAAGGACACCCACCATCCAGGAGATGCCCTCTTCTCATTACTACCATCAAGGAGAAGGTTTAAGAGACTGAAGACACACACTTAATGTTTTAGGATCTACACTTCTGCCATAAAATTTCAGCAAATTGCAAAATGAAACAAATTCTCCTTTGGTCCAAAGTGCACAACACAATCCATATACAGTAACTCACATACAACACATACAGCAAGGTAAAACTACCACAAATAAATTAACAAATAATAAGGTGTGTCAAAAAGGTAAAAAGCAGAACACTACTGGTGCTTCATATGTGATGAGACCTGTGTGATGGCATAGAGTTCGGTGGTCAACTGGCCTGTGAGAAGAAACTGCTTCCCATCCTGAAAGTCCTTGTCCTGATATTACAGTACCTCCTATCTCATCAGTATGTGACAGGAACACCATCAACAGGCTCTCTCAGCTGGGCTGAGGCCAACACAAACAAAACAAAACTTCTCTTGTCTCTGTACGAGCATTTTACACCCAAAAGCAGATATTTTTAGCACATTTACCAGAATTATTACTTTATTTGAATATACACTAAATGGTATAAATAACCTAATCTGTACTTTACTTGAATGTGCAATGTCTTGAGGAAATTTTGCTGTGATTCCCTAGAGCAAGGGCAACTAGCTTGTTACTGAATTACAAACGTTTGTTCACAAATCTTAGTTTCTAATTGAATACATCTCATTGACCGGGAACAAGTTTCAAGTTTCAAGACATTTATTTATCACGTGTACAGTGAAACACACAGTGAAATGAATCTATCCCACCACTAAGCACATCTTCCTCTCTCCCCCCTTTCTGATTTCCACAGGGATCGCTCCCTATGCAACTCCCTTGTCCATTCGTCCCCTCCATCCCTCCCCACTGTTCTCCCTTGCGGCACTTATCCTTGTAAGCGGAACAAGTGCTATACATGCCCTTACACTTCCTCCCTCACTACCATTCAGGGCACCAAACAGTCCTTCCAGGTGAGGCGACACTTCACCTGTGAGTCGGCTGGGGTGATATACTGCGTCCGGTGCTCCCGATGCGGCCTTCTATATATCGGCGAGACACAATGCAGACTGGGAGACTGTTTCGCTGAACACCTACGTTCTGTCCACCAGAGAAAGCAGGATCTCCCAGTGGCCACATATTTTAATTCCACATCCCATTCCCATTCTGATATGTCTATCCACGGCCTCCTCTACTGTAAAGATGAAGCCACACTCAGGTTGGAGGAACAACACCTTATTTTCTGTCTGGGTAGCCTCCAACCTGATGGCATGAACATTGGCTTCTCTAACTTCCGTTAATGTCCCACCTCCCCCTTGTACCCCATCCATTATTGCCCATCCTCTGGGCTTCCCCCTCCCCCTTTCTTTCTCCCTAGGCCTCCTGTCCCATGATCCTCTCATATCCCTTTTGCCAACAACTGTCCAGCTCTTGGCTCTATTCCACCCCTCCTGTCTTCTCCTATCATTTTGGATCTCCCCTTCCTCCTCCCACTTTCAAATCTCTTATTAGCTCTTCTTTCAGTTAGTCCTGACGAAGGGTCTTGGCCCGAAGCTTCAACTGTACCTCTTCCTATAGATGCTGCCTGGCCTGCTGCATTCACCAGCAACTTTTATGTGCGTTGCTTGAAATTCCAGCATCTGCAGATTTCCTCATGTTTGAGTGAAATGAATCGTTTGCTTTAACACCCAACGCATCCAAGGGTGAACTGGTGAGGTAGCCCACAACTGTTGCCACATGTGACACATATATGCAAGTATAAAATTTGTTTTTAATTTAAGAGCCATTGAGCCAACTTGCCAAATATCAGCAGAACATATTCACATTCAGAAGATCATTCCCGCTATATTCTGATCATTGGTTTCTTCTCAAAGGAAAGCTGAAATTATTAGCTCAGTTCATTAGGCAGTAGAGATTTGTACAAAATAATAACATCTGCCAGAATATATAGAGTCCTGTGAAGCTCTAATATTCTGGATTTGGAGTTATAAGCAAAAAATTTTCACCCTCCGGCTGTATAAATATGTTTAATGCAGGATATTCCCTTCACTTTTCAGGTTTTATCATAATCAGAAGTTAGTTAATATTGTTCTAACTTTACTGTAAAGAAAGGAGAGTGGAAATAACTAGATTTTTCCTTCAAAGAGCTGGCACAGGAAAAATGAGTTGAGGATCTCCTTTTATGGTGTGTCATTTGTAATTGTGAGGGCGTGGCCAGATGTCAGGTTTGTAGTACAGAGGAGATTTACCAGGATGCTGCCTGGTTTAGAGAGTGTGCATTATGATCAGAGATTAAGGGAACTAGGGCATTACTCTCTGGAGAGAAGGAGGATGAGAGAAGACATGATAGAGGCGTACAAGATAATAAAGGAATAGATAGAGCCGATAGCCGGCGCCTCTTTCCCAGGGCACCACTGCTCAATAGAAGAGGACATGGCTTTAAGGTAAGGGGTGGGAAGTTCAAGGGGGATATTAGAGGAAAGTTTTTTACTCAGAGAGTGGTCGGTGCTTGGAATGCACTGCCTGAGTCAGTGGTGAAGGCAGATACACCAGTGAAGTTTAAAAGACTACTAGACAGATATATGTAGAAATTTAAGGTGGGGTGTTATATGGGAGGCAGGGTTGAGGGTCAGCACAACATTGTGGGCTGAAGGGCCTGTAATGTGCTGTACTATTCTATGTTCTATGTTCTAGTCCAACAAGGAGGTTTGGGGTGCTGTCATCAGCAAGACCAGAGTTATAGAGGCCATGTTTTCAGGGTCCTGTCATTGGCAAGACTGGTGTTTGGGCCTTCATCCAGTGTCTTAATTCATCAGCTTTTACATGTCCTGAGTCATATCAAAGATTGAAGCCTGATGGTCAATCAGAAGTCTAAAGCAAAGCCCAACAGTCACTTGGAGGTCCAGATCAAACACCAAAGGACAATCAGAAGTTCAAAAGTTGAGCCTGATGGCCAAAGCTTGGGTTTGCCAATCTGCAATTCGGTTGAGGAAGTAGGGGCCCAGTGTCTGCAAATAGAAACATAGATACAGAGAAAACCTACAGCACAATACAGGCCCTTTGGCCCATATAGCTGTGCTGAAAATGTCCTTACCTTACATCACCTAGGCTTACCCTTAGCCCTCTATTTTTTTAAGCTCTATGTACCTATCCAGGAGTCTCTTAAGAGACGCTATAGTTTCCGCCTCCAAAATCGCTGCCGGCAGCCCATTCCACACACTCACCTCTCTCTGCATAAAGAACTTACTCCTGACATCTCCTCTGTACCTACTTTCAAGCACATTAAAACTATGCCCTCTCGTGCTAGCCATTTGAGCCCTGAGAAAAAGCCTCTGAATATCCACACGATCAATGCCTCTCATTATCTTGTACACCTCTATCAGGTCACCTCTCATCCTCAGTCGCTTCAAGGAGAAAAGGCCGAGTTCACTCAACCTATTCTCATAAGGCATGCTCCCCAATCCAGGCAACATCCTTGTAAATCTCCTCTGACCCTTTCTATGGTTTCCACATCCTTCCTGTAGTGAGGCAACCAGAATTGAGCACAGTACTCCAAGTGGGGTCTGACCAGGGTCCTATATAGCTGCAACATTATCTCTCGGCTCTTAAACTCAATCCCATGACTGATGAAGGCCAATGCACCGTATGCCTTCTCAACCACAGAGTCAACCTGCGAAGCAGATTTGAGAGTCCTATGGACTCGGACCCCAAGATCCCTCTGATCCTCCACGCAGCCAAGAGTCTTACCATTGATGCTATATTCTGCCATCATATTTGGCCTACTAAAATGAACCACCTCACACTTATCTGGGTTGAACTCCATCTGCCACTTCTCAGCCCAGTTTTGCATCCTATTGCTGTCCCGCTGTAACCTCTGACAGCCCTCTACACTATCCACAACACCTCTAACCTTTGTGTCATCAGCAAACTTCCTAACCTATCCCTCCACTTCCTCATCCAGGTCATTTACAAAAATCACAAAGAGTAGGGGTCCCAGAACAGATCCTTGAGGCACACCACTGGTCACCGACCTCCATGCAGATTATGACCCATCTACAACCACTCTTTGCCTTCTGTGGACAAGCCAGTTCTGGATCCACAAAGCAATGCACCCTTTGATCCCATGCCTCCTTACTTTCTCAATCAACCTTGCATGGGGTACCTTATCAAATGCCTTGCTAAAATCCATATATACTACATCTACTGCTCTTCCTTCATCGATGTGTTTAGTCACATCCTCAAAAAATTCAATTAGGCTTGTAAGGCACAACCTGCCTTTCACAAAGCCATGCTGACTATTCCTAATCATGCTATGCCTCTCCAAATGTTCATAACTCCTGCCTCTCAGGATCTTCTCCATCAACTTACCAACCACTGAAGTAAGACTCACTGGTCTATAATTTCCTGGGCTATCCCTACTCCCTTTCTTGAATAAGGGTACAACATCCACAACCCTCCAATCCTCCGGAACCTCTCCCGTCCTCATTGATGATGCAAAGATCATTGCCAGAGGCTCAGCAATCTCCTCCCTCGCTTCCCACAGTAGCTTGGGGTACATCTCATCCGGTCCCAGTGACTTATCCAACTTGATGTTTTCCAGAAGCTCCAGCATGTCCTCTTCCAAGATATCTACATGCTCAAGCTTTTCAGTCCGCTGCAAGTCATCCCTACAATTGCCAAGTTCCTTTTCCATCGTGAATAATGAAGCAAAGTACTCATTATGTACCTCTGCTATCTCCTCCGGTTCCATACACACTTTTCCACTGTCACACTTGATTGTTCCTATTCTCTCATATCTTATTCTCTTGCTTTTCACACACTTGTAGAATGCCTTGGGGTTTTCCTTAAGCCTTTCCACCAAGTCCTTCGCATGGCCCCTTCTGGCTCTCCTAATTTCATTCTTAAACTCCTTTGTGCTAGCCTTATAATCTTTTAGATCCCTATAATTACCTAGTTTTTTAAACCTTTTGTAAACTCTTCTTTTCTTCTTGACTAGATTTACAACAGCCTTTGTACACCATGATTCCAGTCCCTACCATCTTTTCCCTGACTCATTGGAACGTACCTATGCAGAATCCCACGCAAATATCCTCGGAAAATTTGCCACATTTCTTCCATACGTTTCCCTGAGAACATCTGTTTCCAATTTATGCTTCCAAGTTCCTGCCTGATTGCCTCATATTTCTCCTGACTCATGTAGCCCCCCTGGCCAGCCCTAGGGTCGCTCGGCTTGCTGTCGTCTAGGGAGACGGCCCTCAGCCCCGCCAAACTGGGTAATCAGTTTGTGTGGATGCTGTGTGATGTACCCCACCCCGCCCAAATAGCAGACAATACATCAGATACGATTAAATGATTTACAGTTTATAGATATTACTGGAACTATATAATTAATAGAGAATAAAATATAAAAGGAAAATAAAAGGCGCCACACTTATCAAAGTTCAGTCTCTTCGTGCACAAACAGTTGGAGTTCAGGACCCTTCTTCTTCACCCTGCAACCCCTTGGACCACCTCAACCGACCGCCTGGGACCAACAACGGTGTTCGACCAGCCGCTCCACACGAGTCCGTCTCCATCTCCTCTCTTCACCGAATGCCCCGCTCGGGGCCCGACCTCTTTAGCAGACTCACAACACCTGGTCCATCCTCTGTCTCTCTCTCCCGCCTTCTCCCCCCAAAACCTTGCGCAAACAATATCTTACAGACACACCAAAGCATAACAACTATCGCAATTGGTTCATTCCTCCTCTTATTAATAGATAATCCAAAACTAACTACCAACAGGAAGGACTTTCTCATCAGTTAACATAACAAAGAAGACCTTTCAATTATAACATAACAAAGAAGCCATTTTAATTAGACTACACAGTGACATAAAAAAAAGAAACCCCTTACACTCAAATTAAGCGTTTCCCTAACTTGTCTGTTCCTATCCCTCTCCAATGCTATGGTAAAGGAAATAGAATTGTGATTAATATCTCCAAAATGCTCTGCCACTGAGAGACCTGACACCTGACTAGGTTCATTTCCCAATACCAGATCTAGTACAGCCTCTACTCTTGTCGGCTTATCTACATATTGTGTCAAGAACCCTTCCAGAATACACCTAACAAACTCTACCCCATCTAAACCCTTAACTCTAGGGAGATGCCAATCAATGTTTAGGAAATTAAAATCTCCCGCCACAACAACCCTGCTATTATCACTCCTTTCCAGAATCTGTCTCCCTATCTGCTCCTCGATGTGCCTGTTACTATTGGGTGGTCTATAAAAAACCCAGTGGAGTTATTGACCCCTTCCTGTTCCTAATTCACACCCAGATAGACTCCGTAGACAACCCCTCCATGACTTCCTCCCTTTCTGCAGCCACGACACTATCTCTTATCAACAGTGCCACACCTCCACCTCTTTTGCCTCCCTCCCTGTCCTTTCTGAAACATCACATCTCAAACCATCGGTCTGAGTGCCTTCTCTATCACCTGCCTGTCCTCCAAGCTTACTCTATTTGTGAGCCAACCTCCCTTTCCTCCATCACTTCAGTTTGGTTCCCAATCCCAGCAATTCAAATTTAAACTCTCCCCAATAGCCTTAGCAAACCTCCCTGCCAGGATATTGGCCCCCTAGGATTCAAGTGCAATCCATCCTTTTTGTACAGGTCACACTTGCCCCAAAAGAGGTTCCAACGATCCAGAGATATGAATCCGTGCTCCCACTCCAATCCCTCAGCTTTGCATTTATCCTCCATCTCATTCTATTCCTATTCTCACTGTCAGTGGCACAGGCAGTAATCCCGAGATGACTACCTTTGAGGTCCTGCTTTTCAACTCAAATCCACAAGACCACTGGAGGCTGAAGAGGACAGCGTGTCTTGGGGTTAGAGGATGGCACACGTTCATGAGTGAGTGGGTTGGCTGTTTTGTTGTTGACGTTTTATTGCGTACTGTATTGTTCTGCTGTGCCTTGTGGGCATGCTGTGTTGGCACTGCAATGTCTAGGTTGCCATCAGCACGTGGTAAAGCGTGTTGGTTAACACACATCACATTTCACTTATATTCCATCTGGGTAGCCTCCAACCTGATGGCATGAACATTGACTTCTCTAACTTCCGCTAATACCCCCCCTCCCCCTCGTACCCCATCCTTTATTTATTTATATACACACATTCTTCTCTCTCTCTCTCCTTTTTCTCCCTGTCCCTCTGACTATACCTCTTGCCCATCCTCTGAGTTTGTCCCCCCCTCGCTCTTTTCCTTCTCCCCGGAACTCCTGTCCCATGATCCTCTCATATCCCTTTTGCCTATCACCTGTCCAGCTCTTGGCTCCATCCCTCCCCCTCCTGTCTTCTCCTATCATTTTGGATCTCCCCCTCCCCCTCCCGCTTTCAAGTCTGTTACTCACTCTTCCTTCAGTTAGTCCTGACAAAGGGTCTCGGCCCGAAACGTCGACTGTACCTCTTCCTAGAGATGCTGCCTGGCCTGCTGCGTTCACCAGCTACTTTGATGTGTGTTGCTTGAACTTCCAGCATCTGTAGAATTCCTCGTGTTCCCATTTCACTGTATGTTTTGATATACATGTGACAAATAAATCTGAATATAAACATGAAATTGAAATATGATTCTATATTCTTGAGCCACGAATACCTCTACTCTAGAACTACCTTTGCCACTGGCTCAGCTGATCATTTATAATACTGACATCTACCTCATCATGGAAAATTACCCAGGTATTTCCCATTCAAAAAGACCAAACAAATCCAAACTAGCTATTACAGGTCCACAATCCCTTATCTGAAATCCATGGGGCCAGTTGCAGTTCAGAATTCAGAATTTTTCAGATTTTAGAAAATTGATAATTATATTGATAATTAACCTGTCTCTGTGCGGGTGGACTTTAGGACCCAGGGGAGCTCCGGACCAACACACATCCTCCCATATACTTCAAATCATCTCTAGATTACTTATAGTACCTAATGCCATAGTCATAGTCATAGTCATACTTTATTGATCCCAGGGGGAAATTGGTTTTCATTACAGTTGCACCATAAATAATAAATAGTAATAGAACCATAAATAGTTAAATAGTAATATATAAATTATGCCAGTAAATTATGAAGTAAGTCCAGGACCAGCCTATCGGCACAGGATGTCTGACCCTCCAAGGGAGGAGTTGTAAAGTTTGATAGCCACAGGCAGGAATGACTTCCTATGACGCTCTGTGCTGCATCTTAGAGGAATGAGTCTCTGGCTGAATGTACTCCTGTGCCCACCCTGTACATTATGTAGTGGATGGGAGACATTGACCAAGATGGCATGCAACTTAGACAGCATCCTCTTTTCAGACGCCACCGTCAGAGAGTCCAGTTCCATCCCCACATCATCACTGGCCTTACGAATAAGTCTGTTGATTCTGTTGGTGTCTGCTACCCTCAGCCTGCTGCCCCAGCACACAACAGCAAACATGATCGCACTGGCCACCACAGACTCGTAGAACATCCTCAGCATCATCCGGCAGATGTTAAAGGACCTCAGTCTCCTCAGGAAATAGAAACGGCTCTGACCCTTCTTGTAGACAGCCTCAGTGTTCTTTGACCAGTCCAGTTTATTGTCAATACGTATCCCCAGGTTTTTGTAATCCTCCACCATGTCCACTTTGACCCCCTGGATGGAAACAGGGGTCACCGGTACCTTAGCTCTCCTCAGGTCTACCACCAGCTCCTTAGTCTTTTTCACATTAAGCTGCAGATAATTCTGCTCACACCATGTGATAAAGTTTCCTACAGTACCCCTGTACTCAACCTCATCTCCCTTGCTGATGCATCCAACTATGGCAGAGTCATCCGAAAACTTCTGAAGATGACAAGACTCTGTGCAGTAGTTGAAGTCCGAAGTGTAAATGGTGAAGAGAAAGGGAGACAAGACAGTCCCCTGTGGAGCCCCAGTGCTGCTGATCACTCTGTCACAGTGTTGCAAACACACGTACTATGGTCTGTCAGTCAGGTAATCAAGAATCCATGACACCAGGGGAGCATCCACCTGCATCGCTGTCAGCTTCTCCCCCAGCAGAGCAGGGCGGATGGTGTTGAACGCACTGGAGAAGTCAAAAAATATGACCTTCACAGTGCTCGCTGGCTTGTCCAGGTGGGCGTAGACACGGTTCAGCAGGTAGACGATGGCATCCTCAACTCCTAGTCGGGGCTGGTAGGCAAACTGGAGGGGATCTAAGTGTGGCCTGACCATAGGCCGGAGCAGCTCCAGAACAAGTCTCTCCAGGGTCTTCATGATGTGGGAGGTCAATGCCACCAGTCTGTAGTCATTGAGGCCGCTGGGGCGTGGCGTCTTCTGCACAGGGACGAGGCAGGACGTTTTCCACAGTACAGGAACCCTCCGGAGCCTCGGGCTCAGGTTCAATACATGGTGAAGTACTCCACATAGCTGAGGGGCACAGGCTTTGAGCACCCTGGTATTGACACCATCCAGTCCTGCAGCCTTGCTTGGGTTGAGACGTTTCAGCTGTCTTCTCACCTGTTCAGCCATGAAACTCACCGTGGTTGTTTTGTGTTGGGGAGGGGTATAGTCATGAGAGTAGGGTGGGGGACTGTGAGGAGGGGTAGGAGAGGAGAGTGGAACATGTGTTGATTGGGGGCCGACAACAGATGGCTCATGTGGGGGATGGGGAGGGGTCACAATGTCAAATCTGTCCACACTGCCCTCAGCTCCTCTGTTGCTAATGCAATGTAAATGCTATGTAAATAGTTATTATACTGTATTGTTTAGGGAATAATGACACGGAAAAAAGTCTGTACATGCTCAAACAACCAGTGCTGAAGAGAGAACTTCCGGGTTTTCCCTATCCGCGCTCTTTTACAAATACTATTATGGTTTATTTATAGAGCAATATACTGATAAATGAAATAGTGGGAAAATTATAGACCATAAATACACTAGTACATTTAATTCCCAACAAAAGCATTCAATAAAACATAAAAATATACAGCCTCAAACGAACCGAATCAAACACATGGTAAATGACTTTTTGGAGTAAAGACAGAACGTAAATACTCTAGGACATATACAGGTTCAAACTAAGCTAAATACATACAGGTACCTCTAGTTAAGTTGCATTATGTCTGGCAAACAAAGCTGAATACTCTACAGGTACCTGATGGGCCAGGGACAGGATTCTCAAGTTATGAAGCAGCACTATGAAAGATGGCGTTTTTAAAGACTTCTTCAAGTGTTATCTGTCTCATTAATATAGGTTATGTCTAAGCAATCTCTCTTTGACTGAGTAAACTGCCATAATCTCTTGCTCACTGATAAATGCACGTTGTTCAAGGCCAGCAATTAACTGATCACGCATTTTCACCATATCGTCTATGGGAATTTTTTCACCTGTGTTTACTATGTCATCACTATGTCACAACAAAAATAACTCCAGTTTTCGGAGCTTTTCGGATTTCGGAATTTCAGATAAGGGATTGTGGACTTGTACAATGCAATGCGTATCCACAAATCCTCAGCAAAATGAAGGAATCCAACATCAACAGTGCTATCAGCGGAGACTTATCAATAACCTTGCACCTATTAACACAATGGTGTCAGAAATCCAGAGCAACACACACAAAATGCTGGAGGAACTCAGCAGATCAGGCAGCATCTACGAGGAGGAATAAGGAGTTGATGTTTTGGGTCAAGACTCTTCATCAGGACTGGAAAGGAAGTGGTGCAGAAGGTAAAATAAGAAGGTGGGTGTAGGGGAAGAAATACAAGCTGGCAGATGATGGGTGAAGCCAGGTGAGGAGGAAGGTGGGTGTGTGAGGGAGAGAGAATGATGTTAGAAGCTCGGAGGTGATAAGTAGTAAAGGTAAAGAACTGAAGAAGAGGGAATTCAAGAGGAAAGGAAAATAGACCATGGAAGAAAGGGAAGGAGGAAGGTAACCAGAGGGAATTGATACACAGGTGAGAAGAAGAGAAAGGCTGAGAGGGGAGCCAGACTGCCGAATGGAAAAAGAGAGAAGGATGAAGGGGAAGAAATTACTGGAAATAGGAGAAATCAATGTTCATACACACAGGAGATTAGTGTGCAAACTTAAAGCACACGGTATTGGGGGTAAGGTATTGGTGTGGGTGGAGAATTGGTTAGCAGACAGGAAGCAAAGAGTGGGAATAAACGGGACCTTTTCAGAATGGCAGGTGGTGACTAGTGGGGTACCGCAAGGCTCAGTGCTGGGACCCCAGTTGTTTACAATATATATTAATGACTTGGATGAGGGAATTAAATGCAGCATCTCCAAGTTTGCGGATGACACGAAGCTGGGTGGCAGTGTTAGCTGTGAGGAGGATGCTAAGAGGATGCAGGGTGACTTGGATAGGTTGGGTGAGTGGGCAAATTCATGGCAGATGCAATTTAATGTGGATAAATATGAAGTTATCCACTTTGGTGGCAAAAATAGGAAAACAGATTATTATCTGAATGGTGGCCGATTAGGAAAAGGGGAGGTGCAACGAGACCTGGGTGTCATTATACACCAAGTCATTGAAAGTGGGCATGCAGGTACAGCAGGCGGTGAAAAAGGCGAATGGTATGCTGGCATTTATAGCGAGAGGATTCGAGTACAGGAGCAGGGAGGTACTACTGCAGTTGTACAAGGCCTTGGTGAGACCACACCTGGAGTATTGTGTGCAGTTTTGGTCCCCTAATCTGAGGAAAGACATCTTTGCCATAGAGGGAGTACAAAGAAGGTTCACCAGATTGATTCCTGGGATGACAGGTCTTTCATATGAAGAAAGACTGGATGAACTGGGCTTGTACTCGTTGGAATTTAGAAGATTGAGGGGGGATCTGATTGAAACGTATAAGATCCTAAAGGGATTGGACAGGCTAGATGCAGGAAGATTGTTCCCGATGTTGGGGAGGTCCAGAACGAGGGGTCACAGTTTGAGGATAGAGGGGAAGCCTTTTAGGACCGAGATTAGGAAAAACTTCTTCACACAGAGAGTGGTGAATCTGTGGAATTCTCTGCCACAGCAAACTGTTGAGGCCAGTTCATTAGCTATGTTTAAAAGGAAGTTAGATATGGCCCTTGTGGCTACAGGGGTCAGGGGGTATGGAGGGAAGGCTGGGTTCTGAGTTGGATGATCAGCCATGATCATAATAAATGGCGGTGCAAGCTCGAAGGGCCGAATGGCCTACTCCTGCACCTATTTTCTATGTTTCTATGTTTCTAAGACAGGAGGGGGAGGGCTGGAGTCAAGAGCTGGAAAATTGATTGGCAAAAGGGATACAAGGCAGGAGATGGGAGAGGATCATGGGACGGGAGGCCTAGGGATAGAGAAAGGGGGAGGGGAGCATCAGAGAAAGATGGAGAGAAGGCAAGGAGTTATTGTGAGAGGGATAGAGAGAGAAAAAGAGAGAGAGAAAAATGGGGGGGGGGAAGGAGGATAAATAAATAAGGGATGGGGTGAGAAAGGGAGGAGGAGCATTAATGGAAGTTAGAGAAGTCAGTGTTCATACCATCAGGTTGGAGGCTACCCAGATGGAATATAAGATGTTGTTTCTCCAACCTGAGTGTGGTTTCATCTTGACAGTAGAGGAGGCCATGGATGGACCTCCAAACTAAAAGTGTAGCCATGGGCACCCGTATGGGTCCCAGCTATGCCTGCCTTCTTGTTGGCTTTCTGGATCAATCCATGTTCCAAGCCTATACTGGTACCCGTCCCCTACTTTTCCTTTGCTACATCAACGACTGCATTGGTGCTGCTTCCTGCATGCATGCTGAGCTTGTTGACTTCATTAACTTTGTCTCGAAATTTCACCCTGCCCTCAAATTCACCTGGTCCATTTCCAATACCTCCCTCCCCTTTCTTGATCTTTCTGTCTCTGTCTCTGTAGACAGCTTATCTACTCATGTCTACTATAAGCCTACAGACTCTCACAGCTCCCTGGACTATTCCTCTTCTCACCCTATCTCTTGCAAAAATGCCATCCCCTTCTCGCAATTCCTCCGTCTCCACCACATCTGCTCTCAGGATGAGGCTTTTCATTCCAGGACGAAGGAGATGTCCTCCATTTTTAAAGAAAGGGGCTTCCCTTCTTCCACCATCAACTCTGCTCTCAAACGCATCTCTCTCCCATTTCACGCACATCTGTTCTCACCCCATCCTTCCGTCTCCCCACTAAGAATAGGGTTCCCCTTGTCCTCACCTACCACCCCACCAGCCTCCGGGTCCAACATAAATTCTCCGTAACTTCCGCCACCTCCAACGGGATCCCACCACTAAGCACATCTTTCCCTTCCCCCTTCTCTCTGCTTTCCGCAGGGATCGCTCCCTACGCAACTCCCTTGTCCATTCGTCTCCTCCATCCCTCCCCACTGTAATCCCTCCTAGTACTTATCCTTGTAAGCGGAACAAGTGCTACACATGCCCTTACATTTCCTCCTTCACTACCATTCAGGGCCCCAGACAGTCCTTCCAGGTGAGGCAACATCTCACCTGTGAGTCAGCTGTGGTGATATACTGCATCTGGTGCTCCCGATGCAGTCTGGGAGACCGTTTCGCAGAACACCTATGCTCTGTCTGCCAGAGAAAGCAGGATCTCCCAGTGGCCGCACATTTTAATTCCATGTCCCATTCCCATTCTGATATGTCTATTCCCAGCCTCCTCTACTGTAAAGATGAAGCCACACTCAGGTTAGAGGAACAACACCTTATATTCCATCTGGGTTGCCTCCAACCTGATGGCATGAACTTTCACTTCTCTAATTTCCATTAATGCCCCACCTCCCCCTTGCACCCCATCCGTTATTGCCCATCCTCTGGGCTTCCCCCCTCCCCCTTTTCTTTCTCCCTAGGCCTCCTGTCCCATGATCCTCTTATATCCCTTTTGCCAATCAACTGTCCAGCTCTTGGCTCCATCCCTCCCCCTCCTGTCTTCTCCTATCATTTCAGATCTCCCCCTCCCCCTCCCACTTTCAAATCTCTTACTAGCTCTTCTTTCAGTTAGTCCTGACGAAGGGTCTCTGCCCAAAACATCGACTGTACCTCTTCCTAGAGATGCTGCCTGACCTGCTGCGTTCCACCAGCATTTTGTTTGTGATGTTGAAATGGGAATGGGAATGGGATTGGAATTAAAATAGATACAACAGGGAAAACCTCCCTGTTTCAGACAGTGCTAAGCATGACAAAGCAGTCCCCCAATGCCCAGTTTGTGTTTTGCCAAGACAATTCAGATTGTGACCTCTTGCGTCTCTGTTCGAGAACAATCACATGATATCCAGAGAATCACAGCATCGATCAGAATCAGGTTTATTATCACTGACATATGTCAGACCATATGTTGTTTGGTGGCTGTTTTAACATAGAATCATAGAAAACCTACAGCACCATAAAGCTGTGCCGAACAGTGTTAGGGAACTGGAGCTGCAGCTCGATGACCTTCGTCTGGTCAGGGAGAGTGAGGAGTTGATAGAAAGGAGTTACAGGCAGGTGGTCACGCCGGGGCCACGGGAGGCAGACAAGTGGGTCTCGGTTAGGAAGGGGAAGGAGAAGGGTCAGGTACTAGAGAGTACCCCTGTGGCTGTGCCCCTTGACAATAAGTACTCCTGTTTGGGGGGGACAGCTTACCTAGGGGAAGCGACAGTGGCCGTGCCTCCGGCACAGAGTCCGGCCCTATAGCTCAGAAGGGTAGGGAAAGGAAGAGGAGGGCAGTTGTAATCGGGGACTCAATAGTAAGGGGGTCAGATAGGCGATTCTGTGGACGCAGTCCAGAGACCCGAATGGTAGTTTGTCTCCCTATGCCAGGGTCCGGGATATTTCTGATCGCGTCCAAGATATCCTGAAGTGGGAGGGTGAGGAGACAGAGGTCGTGGTACATATAGGTACCAATGACATAGGTAGGAAAAGGGAAGAGGTCCTGAAAGGAGAATATAAGTTAAGAAGGGAGTTGAGAAAAAGGACTACAAAGGTAATAATCTCGGGATTACTGCCTGTGCTACGCGACAGTGAGAGTAGGAATGCAATGAGGTGGAAGATTAAAGTATGGCTGAGTGATTGGAGCAGGGGGCAGGGATTCAAGTTTTTGAATCATTGGGACCTCTTTTGGCGCAGGTGTGACCTGTACAAAAAGGACAGGTTACACTTGAATCCTACAGGGACCAATATCCTGGCGGGGAGATTTGCAAGGCGTACTGAGGTGACTTTAAACTAGAATGGTTGGGGGGTAGGAATAAAATTAAAGAGACTAGGAGAGAGGAGGTTAGTTCAAAACAGGGGGATGGGAACAAGTGCAGAGAGACAGAGGGGTGTAAAATGAGGGTAGAAGCATAAAGTAGTAAGGTGAAAAGTAAAAGTGGCAGGCCGGAAAATCCAGGGCAAAAATCAAAGGGGCCACTTTTCAACATAATTGTATAAGGGCTAGGAGTGTTGTAAAAGCAAGCCTGAAGGCATTGTGTGTCAATGTAAGGAGCATTCGTAACAAGGTGGATGAATTAAAAGTGCAGATTGCTATTAATGAATATGATACAGTTGGGATCACAGAGACATGGCTCCAGGGTGACCAAGGATGGGAGCTCAACATTCAGGGATTTTCAATATTCAGGAGGGATAGACATGAAAGGAAAGGAGGTTGGGTAGCATTGCTGGTTAGAAAGGAGATTAACGCAATAGAAAGGAAAGACATTAGCCGGGAGGGTGTGGAATCGATATGGGTAGAGCTGCATAACACTAAGGGGCAGAAATCGCTGGTGGGAGTTGTGTTCAGGCTACCGAATGGTAATAGTGAGGTTGGGGATGGCATTAAACAGGAAACTAGAAATGCGTACAATAAAGGAACAGCAGTTATAATGGGTGACTTCAATCTACATATAGAGTGGGTGAACCAAATTGGTAAGGGTGCAGAGGAAGAGGATTTCTTGGAATGTATGGGGGATGGTTTTTTGAACCAACATGTCGAGGAACCAACTGGAGAGCAGGCTATTCTCAACTGGGTATTGAGCAATCAGGAAGGGTTAATTAGCAATCTTGTCGTGAGAGGCCCCTTGGGTAAGAGTGACCATAATATGGTGGAATTCTTCATGAAGATGGAAAGTAACATAGTTAATTCAGAAATAAAGGTTCTGAACTTAAAGAAGGGTAACTTTGAAGGGATGAGACGTGAATTAGCTAAGATAGACTGGTAAATGATACTTAAAGGGTTGAAGGTGGATATGCAATGGCAAGCATTTAAAGATCGCATGAATGAACTGCAACAATTGTTCATCCCAGTTTGGCAAAAGAATAAATCAGGGAAGGTAGTGCACCCGTGGCTAACAAAGGAAATTAGGGATAGTATCAATTCCAAAGAAGAAGCATACAAATTAGCCAGAAAAAGTGGCTCACCTGAGGACTGGGAGAAATTCAGAGTCCAGCAGAGGAGGACAAAGGGCTTAATTAGGAAGGGGAAAAAGATTATGAGAGAAAACTGGCAGGGAACATAAAAACTGAATGTAAAAGTTTTTATAGATATGTGAAAAGGAAAAGATTGGTCAACACAAATGTAGGTCCCCTACAGACAGAAACAGGAGAATTGATTATGGGGAACAAGGACATGGCAGACCAATTGAATAACTACATTGGTTCTGTCTTCACTAAGGAGGAAATAAATAATCTTCTGGAAATAGTAGGGGACAGAGGGTCCAGTGAGATGGAGGAACTAAGGGAAATACATGTTAGTAGGGAAGTGGTGTTAGGTAAATTGAAGGGATTAAAGGAAAATAAATCCCCAGGGCCAGATGGTCTGCATCCCAGAGTGCTTAAGGAAGTAGCCCAAGAAATAGTGGATGCATGAGTGATAATTTTTCAAAACTCTTTAGATTCTGGACTAGTTCCTGAGGATTGGAGGCTGGCTAATGTAACCCCGCTCTTTATAAAAGGAGGGAGAGAGAAACCAGGGAATTATAGACCAGTTAGCCTAACATCACTGGTGGGGAAAATGCTAGAGTCAGTTATCAAAAATGAGATAACAGCACATTTGGAAAGCGCTGAAATCATCAGACAAAGTCAGCATGGATTTGTGAAAGGAAAATAATGTCTGATGAATCTCATAGAATTTTTTGAGGATGTAACTAGTAGAGTGGATAGGGGAGAAACAGTGGATGTAGTATATTTGGATTTTCAAAAGGCTTTTGACAAGGTCCCACACAGGAGATTAGTGTGCAAACTTAAAGCACACGGTATTGGGGGTAAGGTATTGGTGTGGGTGGAGAATTGGTTAGCAGACAGGAAGCAAAGAGTGGGAATAAACGGGACATTTTCAGAATGGCAGGCGGTGACTAGTGGGGTACCGCAAGGCTCAGTGCTGGGACCCCAGTTGTTTACAATATATATTAATGACTTGGATGAGGGAATTAAATGCAGCATCTCCAAGTTTGCGGATGACACAAAGCTGGGTGGCAGTGCTAGCTGTGAGGAGGATGCTAAGAGGATGCAGGGTGACTTGGATAGGTTGGGTGAGTGGGCAAACTCATGGCAGATGCAATTTAATGTGGATAAATGTGAAGTTATCCACTTTGGTGGCAAAAATAGGAAAACAGATTATTATCTGAATGGTGGCCGATTACGGAAAGGGGAGGTGCAACGAGACCTGGGTGTCATTATACACCAGTCATTGAAAGTGGGCATGCAGGTACAGCAGGCGGTGAAAAAGGCGAACGGTATGCTGGCATTTATAGCGAGAGGATTCGAGTACAGGAGCAGGGAGGTACTACTGCAGTTGTACAAGGCCTTGGTGAGACCACACCTGGAGTATTGTGTGCAGTTTTGGTCCCCTAATCTGAGGAAAGACATCTTTGCCATAGAGGGAGTACAAAGAAGGTTCACCAGATTGATTCCTGGGATGGCAGGTCTTTCATATGAAGAAAGACTGGATGAACTGGGCTTGTACTCGTTGGAATTTAGAAGATTGAGGGGGGATCTGATTGAAACGTATAAGATCCTAAAGGGATTGGACAGGCTAGATGCAGGAAGATTGTTCCCGATGTTGGGGAGGTCTAGAACGAGGGGTCACAGTTTGAGGATAGAGGGGAAGCCTTTTAGGACCGAGGTTAGGAAAAACTTCTTCACACAGAGAGTGGTGAATCTGTGGAATTCTCTGCCACAGCAAACTGTTGAGGCCAGTTCATTAGCTATGTTTAAAAGGAAGTTAGATATGGCCCTTGTGGCTACAGGGGTCAGGGGGTATGGAGGGAAGGCTGGGTTCTGAGTTGGATGATCAGCCATGATCATAATAAATGGCGGTGCAAGCTCGAAGGGCCGAATGGCCTACTCCTGCACCTATTTTCTATGTTTCTATGTTTCTAAACTTAAAGCACACAGTATTGGGGGTAAGGTATTGATGTGGATAGAGAATTGGTTGGCAGACAGGAAGCAAAGAGTGGGAATAAATGGGACCTTTTCAGAATGGCAGACAGTGACTACTGGGGTACCGTAAGGCTCAGTGCTGGGACCCCAGTTGTTTACAATATATATTAATGACTTAGATGAGGGAATTAAATGCAGCATCTCCAAGTTTACCGATGACACGAAGCTGGGTGGCAGTGCTAGCTGTGAGGAGGATGCTAAGAGGATGCAGGGTGACTTGGATAGGTTAGGTGAGTGGGAAAATTCATGGCAGATGCATTTTTATGTGGATAAATTTGCGGTTATCCACTTTGGTGGCAAAAACAGGAAAACAGATTATTATCTGAATGGTGGCCGACCAGGAAAAGGGGAGGTGCAACGAGACCTGGGAGTCATTATACACCAGTCATTGAAAGTGGGCATGCAGGTACAGCAGGCGGTGAAAAAGGCAAATGGTATGCTGGCATTCATAACAAGAGGATTTGAGGTACTGCTGCAGTTGTACAAGGCCTTGGTGAGACCACACCTGGAGTATTGTAAACAACAGGAATTCTGCAGATGCTGGAAATTCAAGCAACATACATCAAAGTTGCTGGTGAACGCAGCAGGCCAAGCAGCATCTATAGGAAGAGGCGCAGTCGACGTTTCAGGCCGAGACCCTTCGTCAGGACTAACTGAAGGAAGAGTGAGTAAGGGATTTGAAAGCTGGAGGGGGAGGGGGAGATGCAAAATGATAGGAGAAGACAGGAGGGGGAGGGATAGAGCTGAGAGCTGGACAGGTGATAGGCAAAAGAGGATACGAGAGGATCATGGGACAGGAGGCCTAGGGAGAAAGATGGGGGGGGGGGGTGACCCAGAGGATGGGCAAGAGGTATATTCAGAGGGATAGAGGGAGAAAAAGGAGAGTGAGAGAAAGAATGTGTGCATAAAAAGGAGTAACAGCTGGGGTACGAGGGGGAGGTGGGGCCTAATGGAAGTTAGAGAAGTCAATGTTCATGCCATCAGGTTGGAGGCTACCCAGACGGAATATAAGGTGTTGTTCCTCCAACCTGAGTGTGGCTTCATCTTTACAGTAGAGGAGGCCGTGGATAGACATGTCAGAATGGGAATGGAATGTGGAATTAAAATGTGTGGCCACTGGGAGATCCTACTTTCTCTGGCGGACAGAGCGTAGATGTTCAGCAAAGCGGTCTCCCAGTCTGCGTCGGGTCTCACCAATATATAAAAGGCCACATCGGGAGCACCGGACGCAGTATATCACCCCAGTCGACTCACAGGTGAAGTGATGCCTCACCTGGAAGGACTGTTTGGGGCCCTGAATGGTGGTAAGGGAGGAAGTGTAAGGGCATGTGTAGCACTTGTTCCGCTTACACGGATAAGTGCCAGGAGGGAGATCAGTGGGGAGGGATGGGGGGGACGAATGGACAAGGGAGTTGTGTAGGGAGCGATCCCTGCGGAATGCAGAGGGGGGGGGAGGGAAAGATGTGCTTAGTGGTGGGATCCCGTTGGAGGTGGCGGAAGTTACGGAGAATAATATGTTGGACCTGGAGGCTGGTGGGGTGGTAGGTGAGGACCAGGGGAACCCTATTCCTAGTGGGGTGGTGGGAGGATGGAGTGAGAGCAGATGTACGTGAAATGGAGGAGATGCGTTTAAGAGCAGAGTTGATAGTGGAGGAAGGGAAGCCCCTTTCTTTAAAAAATGAAGACATCTCCCTCGTCCTAGAATGAAAAGCCTCGTCCTGAGAGCAGATGCGGCGGAGACGGAAGAATTGCGAGAAGGGGATGGCGTTTTTGCAAGAGACAGGGTGAGAAGAGGAATAGTCCAGATAGCTGTGAGAGTCAGTAGGCTTATTGTAGATATCAGTGGATAAGCTGTCTCCAGAGACAGAGACAGAAAGATCTAGAAAGGGGAGGGAGGTGTCGGAAATAGACCAGGTAAACTTGAGGGCAGGGTGAAAGTTGGAGGCAAAGTTAATAAAGTCAACGAGTTCTGCATGCGTGCAGGAAGCAGCGCCAATGCAGTCGTCGATATAGCGAAGGAAAAGTGGGGGACAGATACCAGAATAGGCACGGAACATAGATTGTTCCACAAACCCAACAAAAAGGCAGGCATAGCTAGGACCCATACGGGTGCCCATAGCTACACCTTTAGTTTGAAGGAAATGGGAGGAGCAAAAGGAGAAATTATTAAGAGTAAGGACTAATTCCGCTAGACGGAGCAGAGTGGTGGTAGAGGGGAACTGATTAGGTCTGGAATCCAAAAAGAAGCGTAGAGCTTTGAGACCTTCCTGATGGGGGATGGAAGTATATAAGGACTGGACATCTATGGTGAAAATAAAGCGGTGGGGGCCTGGGCACTTAAAATCATCGAAAAGTTTAAGAGCGTGAGAAGTGTCACGAACATAGGTCGGAAGGGATTGAACAAGGGGTGATAAAACAGTGTCGAGGTATGCAGAAACGAGTTCGGTGGGGCAGGAGCAAGCTGAGACAATAGGTCGGCCAGGACAGGCAGGTTTGTGGATCTTGGGTAGGAGGTAGAAACGGGAAGTGCGGGGTGTGGGAACTATAAGGTTGGTAGCAGTGGATGGGAGATCCCCTGAGTGGATAAAGTCGTTGATAGTGTGGGAGACAATGGCCTGGTGCTCCTTAGTGGGGTCACGATCGAGGAAAGACATTCTTGCCATAGACGGAGTACAAAGGAGGTTCACCAGATTGATTCCGGGGATGGCAGGACTTGCATATGATGAAAGACTGGATCGACTAGGGTTATACTCTCTGGAATTTAGAAGATTGAGGGGGGATCTTATTGAAATGTATAAAATCCTAAAGGGATTGGACAGGCTGGATGCAGGAAGATTGTTCCCGATGTTGGGGAAGTCCAGAACGAGGGGTCACAGTTTGAGGATAAAGGAGAAGCCTTTTAGGACTGAGATTAGGAAAAACTTCTTCACACAGAGAGTGGTGAATCTGTGGAATTCTCTGCCACAGGAAACAGTTGAGGCCAGTTCATTGGCTATATTTAAGAGGGAGTTAGATATGGCCCTTGTGGCTAAAGGGATCGGGGGTATGGGGAAAGGCAGGTACAGGGTTCTGAGTTGGATGATCAGCCATGATCATACTGAATGGCGGGGCAGGCTCAATGGGCCAAATGGCCTACTCCTGCACCTATTTTCTGTGTTTCTATGTTTCTATGTCCTTACTTTAGAAATCACCAAGGGTTACCCATAGCTCTCTAGTTTTCTGAGCTCCATGTACCTGTCCAGGAGTCTCCTAAAAGACCCTTATCATATCCACCTCTACCACCACTGCCGACAGCCCATCCCACGCACTCACCTACAGTGCAATATATAAAAAATTAGTGTAAATTACTTTATAATTTATAGTCGCCAAACAATTGATACTAGAATGTACAATAACCATAGCGATATTTGATTCTGCGCTTCCTGCTCCCTGGATTACAAATCGATAGCAAATATTAAAAACTTAAATTATAAATCATAAACAGAAAATAGAAAAATGGAAAGTAAGGTAGTGCAAAAAAAAAAACCGAGATGCAGGTCCGGATATTTAGAGGGTACGATCCAGATCCAGGTCAGGATCCGTTCAGCAGTCTTATCACAGTTGGAAAGAAACTGTTCCCAAATCTGGCCATACGAGTCTTAAAGCTCCTGAGTCTTCTCCTGGAGGGAAGAGGGACGAAAAGTGTGTTGGCTGGGTGGGTCGTGTCCTTGATTATCCTGGCAGCACTGCTCCGACAGCATGCGGTGTAAAGTGAGTCCAAGGACGGAAGATTGGTTTGTGTGATGTGCTGCACCGTGTTCACGATCTTCTGCAGCTTCTTTCGGTCTTGGACAGGACAACTTCCATACCAGGTCGTGATGCACCCTAGAAGAATGCTTCCTACGGTGCATCTATAAAAATTAGTGAGGGTTTTAGGGAACAGGCCAAATTTCTTTACTTTCCTCAGGAAATAAAGGCGCTGGTGGGCCTTCTTGGCAGTGGACTCTGCTTGGTTGGACCAAGTCAAGTCATTCGTGATATTGACCCTGAGGAACTTAAAGCTTTTGACCTGTTTCACTTGCGCACCACCGATGTAAATTGGGTCCTGCAGTCCGCTACTCCTTCTGAAGTCAACAACCAATTCCTTCGTCTTGCTGACGTTGAGGGATAGGTTATTGTCTTCGCACCATGCCACCAGGTTCTTAATTTCCTCTCGTACTCAAACTCATCATTATCCGAGATACAGCCTACAATTGTTGTGTCATCAGCAAACTTATATATTGAGTTTGATGGAAACTTGGCTACACAATCATGGGTGTACAGTGAGTACAGCAGGGGGCTGAGTACTCAGCCTTGTGGGGCACCGGTGCTCAGAGTGATTGTAGAGGAGAGCTTGTCCCCTATTTTTACAACCTGGGTCCTGTCTGTGAGGAAGCTGAAGATCCAGCTGAAGATCTGAGTGCTAAGGCCCAGGCTCCGGAGCTTAGGAATCAGTTTATTTGGAATGATGGTATTAAATTAAAAGCAGCTTCAAAAATATAAATAACTAAACAGTGCAATAAGAGAGTAAAAATAGTAAAGTAGTGCTCATGGGTTCATGATCCATTCAGAAATCGAGTGGTGGAAGGGAACAAGATCATCAAGGCAGAGGCCCAGGCCCAGATATCTTTAACCACTTCATCGGAGGCCTTTCTTTCATCATAAGGATGGATATTTGCTGATGATTGGATAAGGTTCAGTTCTATTCACTATTCCTTATCAAGTAAAGTAGTCCAAGCCTGCATGCACCAAGACTTGTACAACATTTGGCACATGGGCTAATAAGTGTCAAGCAACATCTTTGCCATAAGATACCTGGCTACCTTGTTAATTTCAAGCAGACCAGAAGATATAGAAGCACAATTGATTGAGTCGCCTGGGACTATCCTCTCTGGAATTCAGAAGAATGAGAGGAGATCTTTTAGAAACATACAAAATTTTGAAAGGAATAGATAAGATAGAGGTATGAAAGTTGTTTCCATTGGTAGGTTAGACTAGAACTAGGGGACATTGCCTTGAGATTCAGGGGAGAAGATTTAGGACAGAGATGAGGAGAAACTGCTTTTCCCAGAGAGTGCTGAATCTGTGGAATTCTTTGCCCAGGGAAGCAGTTGAGGCTTCTTCATGAAAGATATTTAAGACACAGTTAGATAGGTTTTTACATAGTAAGGGAATTAAGGGCTATGAGGAAAAGGCAGGTAGATGGAGCTGAGTTGGATCAGCCATGATCTTATTGAATGGCGGAGCAGGCTCGATGGGCCGGATGGCCTACTCTTGCTCCTATTTCTTATGTTCTATCCATGGCAATGAATTCCAGAGATTCACCACCTTTGGCTAAAGAAATTCATCCTCACCTCTGTCCTAAAAGGATGTCTTTGCATTCTGAGGCTGTGCCCTCCAGTACCAGACTCCCCCACTAGATATCCCTCACTTTTGGTCAAGATGGCGCCTGCGTAAAATGCTCCTTTGTTCAACATCTTGTGAGGGATATCTAGTGGGGGAGTCTGGTAGTGAGGGATATCTAGTGGGGGAGTCTGGTAGTGAGGGATATCTAGTGGGGGAGTCTGGTAGTAAGGGATATCTAGTGGGGGAGTCTGGTAGTGAGGGATGTCTAGTGGGGGAGTCTGGTAGTGAGGGATATCTAGTGGGGGAGTCTGGTAGTGAGGGATATCTAGTGGGGGAGTCTGGTAGTGAGGGATATCTAGTGGGGGAGTCTGGTAGTGAGGGATATCTAGTGGGGGAGTCTGGTAGTGAGGGATATCTAGTGGGGGAGTCTGGTAGTGAGGGATATCTAGTGGGGGAGTCTGGTAGTGAGGGATATCTAGTGGGGGAGTCTGGTAGTGAGGGATATCTAGTGGGGGAGTCTGGTAGTGAGGGATATCTAGTGGGGGAGTCTGGTACTGGAGGGCACAGCCTCAGAATGCAAAGACATCCTTTTAGGACAGAGGTGAGGACGAATTTCTTTAGCCAAAGGTGGTGAATCTCTGGTCAACATCTTTTTCACTTGTTTTATGTTTCTATGTTGTTTCTTATCTTGAATGTGATTATGGAACTGTTGGAGCCTGTGTTTTGCTGTTTGGAGACTGTTTGGGTACTCCCAAGAGGATTCCGGGAAGCAGAGACAGCATGAGTGAACCTCGTGTCGACAAGGCTGCAGGATGGTGCACGAGCCGATGTTTGACCCTATTTTGCTAATGGTAGCTTCCATTGTTCGCAGACTAAAGCAACAAGGGAGATTGAAACATCAAGGCGAGTGCGTAAGTCTAGAATCTGTTTGGGTGTTCGTACACTCTGCAGTCTCTGCAAGGATTCCAGGAAGCAGAGACAGCGTGCAGAAACCTTGTGGTGGAGAAGCTGCAGGGCAGGGTGCAAGCAGATGTTTGGCTCCATTTTGCCGATTAAAGCTCCCACTGCTCACTGATTAAATGATCAGAAAGATTAAAGCATTGAAGCAAATGCAGAGGGGTGAGAACCAGCTGCCTGTCTTTTAATTGCTCTGTACCAGAGAGGGAAAGGTTTGCTGCTGGAACTGAAGAGTGTTCCCCAGGTTTTTCTGTGTTCTGGATGTGGACTACAGACTATCGACTCTTTCTTTCAGTGGTATGGTTTTTATATTCTGTACTTGTGTTTCTGCCCAATCCTCTCATTTTTTGTGCAAGGAGGGGGATTTGGGGGGGTTGATGTGCTTGACCCATTTTGTTTGTTGTCAGTGTGGGAAGAGGGATTTGGGGGTCAATGTGCCTGATCTGCTTTGCTCAGTTTTTGTGTGAGAGGAGGTATTTGGGGGTTGATGTGCCTGTTCCCCGTTTTTGTTCATCTTTTCTTTCTTGGTTTCATTGTCGCCTAGAGAATTGAAGAATTCCAGAGTTTTATATTTTGATAACAAAATGGTCCTTTGAACCTTTGAACCTACAGGAACTATCCTCTCCACATCTGCTCTATCTAAGTCTTTCAATATTCAAAAGGTCTCAATGAAATTGTTAGGACGTATTCTGGAGTTAAGGTTTATAACAAATATCAAATTCAACAGCAGCCATTCTTCAAATTTGAATGTGGATTGCAGATGGAATTTAAAATTCAGCCCTGAACAATTGTTTTACTGCAGCTGTGGACTGGAGTTGATATCAAACCGGACAATGCAGATTAACATTTATTTTGGGTGTCTGGAGTGTGGGTGTGTGGAAGGAGGTGTGTGAAAACTATATGTAATTCAAAGGAAGCATTGTAACTATAGAATTGTCCTGCTGTTATCTTTGTATAAAAATGTCATGTAATATTGGGTCAAGAGGCCTCTTCTTCCAAGACTCTTATTTTGTTGAATAAACCACTAGCTTCAATGTCTGTCCAGTGACTTTGT
The DNA here is from genome assembly GCF_963921235.1 of Mobula hypostoma. NCBI lineage: Eukaryota > Metazoa > Chordata > Chondrichthyes > Myliobatiformes > Myliobatidae > Mobula > Mobula hypostoma. The sequence continues at coordinate 81,013,498 of NC_086105.1, read as the reverse complement.
TCATGTTACAACAAGGTCCCCATCACATTTTTCTAAACTCTAGCAAGAGGGAGACTAACCACACAGGCTTGATATGCCATGGCATTGTCATTGCTGAGCCCCTGATGACTAATATACTTGGGGTGGGTCACCATTGAACAGAAGCTCAACTGGATTAGCCACATAAATACAATGGCTGCAAAAGCAGATCAGAGGCTAGCTACTGACTCTTCAAGGCCTCTTAACCAACTGAAAGGCATAAAAATGATGGAGGTATACAAAATTATGTGGTGTATAGATAGGGTAAATGCAAGCAGGCTTTCTCCACTGCTGTTGGGTGAGACTAGAACCAGAGGAAGTGATGGATGTGGGTTCAGTTTCAACATTGAAGAGAAATTTGGATAAGTACATGGTTGGGAGGGGTATGGAGAGCTATGGTCAAGGTGCGGGTTGGTGGAACTAGACAGAATAATAGATTGGCATGGACTAGATTGAAGGGTTTGTTTCTATGCTGTAGTGTTCTATAACAAATACTATGACTAGGGATCACAAGCATATTGAGATATGCTCTTCTAGGCTGAACGAGTACAATGCCAGCAACTATCGAAAAGCTCAGTGCGTTTCAGGACAATGTGATTCAGCTGACTGGCACCTCAGTATCAGAACTACAATCAGGTTTAATATCTCTGGCATATGTTGTAATATTTGTTATTTTGCGGCAGTAATAATTTCAATACAAAATAATTTTTAAAACTGTAAGTTACAATCGGTATATATAAAAATAAATTAAATAAGTAGTGCAAAACAAAAGAGCAAAAAAATAAAACAGTGAGGTAGTGTTCATGGGTTCATTGTTCATTCAGAAATCTGATGGCAGAGGGGAAGAACCTGTTTCTAAAACATTGAGTGTGGGTCTTCAGGCTCCTGTACCTCATTGGTAGCAATGAGAAGAGGGCATGTTCTGGATGATGAGAGTCCTTAATGACAGATGCTGCCTTTTGAAGGTGTCTTCGTTGCTGGGGAGTTTAGTGCCATGATGGAGTTAGCTGAGCTGGCTGGCTCATTAACAATAAACATTAAATTCCTCAGGGTTATCATATGTCCCAGGACCAGCACTTAAGTGCAATTACAAAGAAGGAATGGCTGCTCTACCACTACCTTAGAAGTTTGCACAGATCTGGCATGTCACCAAGAACTTCTTCAGATTGCCTGGGCAATGTATCCATATTGATTGCAGCATGGCCTGGAATGGAAACACCAATGCCCAATAATGCAAAAAGCTACAGAAAGTAATGTTTACAGCCCATTCCATCACAGGAAAAGACCACCTCACCAATGACCACATCTACGAGGAGCATTGCCACAAGAAGTAGCGTCCATCATTAAGAACCTCCACCATCCAGACCATGCTCTCTTCTTACTGTTGCCATCGCGGAGAAGGTTAAGAAGCCTTTGGTCCCACACCACCAGGTTCAGGAGCAGTTATTACCCGTCAGCCATCAGGTTCCTGAACCAACATGGATGACATCATTCACTTCAACCCTGAACAGATTCCACAAGGTATGGACTGGACATTGAATCCATGAACACTATCTCACCACTTTTTTTGCACTTCTTATTTAATTTAACTATTTAGTGAAAAGACAAAAACTCATCAAGACTGAAGAGTCAAGTTACCTGAAGGCCACATACCAGATGTACATAACAGCTACAAATACCTGTGGATCATACAGGTCCATGGAAGCCACAATGAGGACACAAGGAGGGCAGCAACATTTAAGTACCTGCAAAGAGTGTGACAGGTCCTAAAAAAAACAGCTGAATGGGAAGAACAAGCTCAGAGCCATCAACACATTCACCCCACCAATCATCTGATACCCAGTCACAATAGTGTGTTGGCCAAGGAACGAACTGGAAGCCACTGACATCGAGACCCAGAAACTACTAACAATGTATGGAGGATTCCATCCAAAGTCCAATGTTGAGTGACTGTACACCCACCAGAATAAAGGAAGATGGGGATTTGGAAGTGCCAAGGCCACAATCCTGGAAGAAATGTAAATCATCCATGAGTATTTCAGTAAGATAGCCACTAAGGACGACCAGCTAGGAGAATACGATGGGCAGGGGATATGGAAATGGAAGTGGGTGAAGGTGGAGCAGAGACCCAGCACAATCCTTGCTGATGTGATTTGAACCAATATTTCACTATATGTTCCAATACTCTGATGTGTGTGTGACAAATGAAGTTAACCTTTCCATCTTCTTTAAAGAAGTTGGGGAAATTCTACCCTGTATGAAATTCACACCTCTAGGCAACACATACATTCAAAAATTCAGAGACAGCTTCTTCCCCTCTGCCATCAGATTTCTAAATAGCCAACAAACCCATGATCACTACCTCAGTATTTTTGCTTTATTTCTGCACCACTTATTTTTTAAAATACATATTTTATGGTAAGTTATAGTATATTTTCTGTACTTAACTGTACTGCTGTCACAAAACAACAAATTTCACGACAGACAGTATATCAGTGATGATAACCCTAATTCTCAATCTCATTCTCAACAGAAACAAGCTATTGGGGAAGGGAACACAATGACTGAAATAAAAATAAATGTAATATTTTAAAAATGTTCCAATTAACTTGAAGATAATTATGAATACAAAGACAGTAAATATTGACAGGCATCTCATCAATCACTACAATGTTCTTTCAAAGCCACTCTGCTCCATTAAAGTTTTAAACAAGATAAAAGTTAGTGATTATCTCTGTGTTATATGCCCAGAGAAATGTGTCATTTTGTGTCAACACCCAACACATTCTTCAGATTGTGCTGGGGCTGCTTCCAAGTGTTGCTATGCATCTGGCGCCAACATAGCAATGCCCGCTAATCCTAACCTGTATATCTTTGGGGCGTGGGTGGAAACCCATGTGGATACAGAGAAAACATATAGACAGCTGTGGGAATCTATTCTGATATCTGGCACAGTAACACCATTGCATTAACCATTACAGCCCTAATTCAAGTAGTCTCTTAGTTTTCTGTGTTAGTCGGGAATGCTTTACCGGTACCTGGCAGCTGCCTGCGCCCTCACATGCAGGATTGGACAGTACATGTTGAATCTCTTCATGCCAGAACTGAAGGCTGACTAAGAAACCTGTGAATGCTAGATACTGGCCGTGCTAGATTTGCAGCTCATTGACAAATCTGCGCAACCTGGGACTGGTGGGAACAGTGAGCTAGCTCACGAGGGCACTAAAGAGAGCGTGAGCTGTGGAAGATAAGATATAGAAATGGTAGACAAAGGAAAGTGATTCAGACAAATCTGGGAACAAAATAGGTTATTTCACAGAAGTCTGATGACTGTTTAAGATAAAGATTTGCTTTATTTGTCATGTGTACATTGAAACATCGAAACATACAATGAAATGTTAAAGTCAAGGTCAAAGTAAATTGATTATCAAATTATGTATATGTCACCATATACTACCTGGAGATTCATTTTCTTGTAGGCATTTACAGGAAAATAAAGAAATACAATGGAATTTGCATTGAATCAGATCTCTGAGGATTATGCTGGAGGCAGCCTAGCATGGCCACGATTTACTGACCCTAACCCTTTGGAATATGGAGGAAACTGGAGCATCCAGAGGAAATCTATGCAGTCATGGAAAAAATGTACAAACCCCTTCCCAGGCAGCAGCGGGAATTGAATCCTGATTGGTGATCGCAGGCGCTGTAAAGCACTACATTAGCTGCTATACTACAGTGCCACTTTGCAGAGTTCCAGCAGTATTTCATTTTCAAGGTCTGAGTGTCACAGGCAAGACCAGTGTTTATTATTCATCCCTATATGCCCACTTTGAAACTTGACAAGCAACAGATCCTTAAAATGTCAAAAATAGTACGGTTATAAATGCTGTGACAATTCATGCCAGGTTTCTACAAGACAAGCAGATAGAGGCTATAGCTCAGGGATCATCGGGTCTACAGATTTAGCTGCAGAAAGCTGTCCTACTGTGACACACAGCAAGCGTCCACTGCGTGACATTCTGCGGCCATGCCATTCTCAGTGAAAGATTAATTACTACAGGATCGAAAGACCAACGCATAAGCTTCTGGTCTCTTTACACCAACCACGCAAGAGCTGCTTTGTACAGAGGCATCATTTGTCATCTGGAGTCAATGTGTGTACTGTAACTTGACTGGTGGTAGATAGGCTGTCTTGGACACAATTTGTTCAGTAATTTTATAACAATAATATTTTAATCTGAAGTTGAATCAATTTCAAAGAAGAAAGATAAACAGCATTCACACATCTTTGTGGCTTTGTATGGGAAGGTGAGCTGGATGGGTGGGAGATAGGAATGGGGCTTGTGCAGTTGTTGTTGTTGCTGCTGGTGTTGCTTTGCTGAGCATTATGTGCATGCTACGTTGGTACGGAATGTATGGTGACATTAGTGGGCCTCCTCGAGCACATCCTCAGACTGTGCTGCTTCTTAACATGAAAGACATATTCCCCTGTATGCTCATGATGTAAATAAATCTCAACCTGATACCAAATCTGAACCTGATACCCAGAGAAGGTGGTAGCAAGCCAGTTTTTTTGAGCCACTGCAATCATTCTAAAGGAGACATGCCCACAGTCCCCTGGAAAGGAGCTTTCTGCTCAATGACACAAAGGAAAGGCAGACCGTTTCCAAGTACGCACATTGCACAATTTGACAGGAACATGTAGGTGGTTTGCTTGCACATGCCTGCCTCCCTTGTCCTTCCCCAGGGGCTTGGAATGTGCTGTTACAGTTGCCTGAGCAGGTAAATCCTCTTTGTACACAGTGCACACTGCAGCCTTGCTGTGCAGAGGCAATGGGAAAAGTTCAAAGTTTAAAAGTAATTTATTGTCAAAGTACATATACTGTATGTCACTATATACTACCCTGAGATTTATTTTCAAGTTCAAGATCAAGTTTATCGTCATTCAACCATATACATGTATATAGCCAAAAGAAGTAATATTCCTCCGGGCCAATGTACACAACACAGTACATATAACTCACACATAGCACGTAAGGTAATATTACAACAGATACTCAATAAGGTGCACTTACGACACAACTTATGACAGTAAACGTGATGAGACCTGGATAGCGGCAGGGAGTTCAGTAGTCACACAGCCTGGAGATAAAAGCTGTTTTCCATTAAAGAGTTCTTGTCCTAATGCTATGGTACCGCCTGCTTGATGGTAGAGCGTCAAAGAGATTGTTGAGCAGGTGGAAGGGATCATTGTCAATGCTAAGGGCCCTGCGCACTCAGCACTCATGATAATTATCTCTGATGGATGGAAGAGACTCTGATAATCCCCTCAGCAGTCCTTGTAATCCTTTGTTGGGACTTGCAATTCCCGTACCAGAGAGTGATGCAGCTGATGAAGACATTCTCAATGGTGCTCCTGTAAAAATCAGTTAGAGTGGAGGAAAGCCTCACGCACCTCAATCTCCTCAGGAAGTGGAGACGGTACTGTGCTTTCCTGTCTAAGAGGTGGTGATGAGCGACCAAGTGAGGTTGACCGTTATGTGCACCCACCCCTAACTCTCTCTTAGAGAGGAACCATTTATGTTCAGTGAGGAATGGTCCACATGCACCTTCCTGAAATCCAAAATAATCTCTTTAGTCTTGTCCATGTTGAGACTGAGGGTGTTGTGCTCACTCCATCCTACCAGCTACTCTAACTCCTCTCTATATACCACCTCATTGTCATTGTTGATGAGACCAACTACTAGAACAAAGAAAGACAACATACAAAGACTGATGGCAGAGGGGAAGAATCTGTTCCTGAATCGTTGAGTGTGTCCCTTCAGGCTCCTGTATATCCTTCCTGATGGTAGCAATGAGAAGAGGGCAAGTCGGACTGTGAGGCAGCAGGAGAGTTGAAAAGTGAGCAGATTAACGGAGCGGGTGATGTTGTAGTGAGCGATGAAGTAGAGGGAGACAGAGTAGGAAGGCTTTCGCTCGAGAGGTTTAAGCGAGCGGAAGCTGAGGACAAGCTTCACTCTCAGTGAGGTAAGGCTGGGTAAGTTCCTTTAATTAATTTAATTACCTTAAGAGTAGGTAATGGAGGCAGCATTTAGGGCAGTCGAGTGCTCCGTTTGCAGTATGTGGGAAGTCAGGGTGGGCACAATTGTCCCTGATGACTACACCTGTAAAAGATGCATTCAGCTGCAGCTCCTGACAAACCGAGTTAGGGAACTGGAGTTGGAGCTGGATGAACTTCGGATCATTCGGGAGGCAGAGGCAGAAATAAACAGGAGTTACAGGGAGATAGTCACCCCTAAGAGTCAGGAGAAAGGTAGCTGGGTGACTGTCAGGAGAGGGAAGGGGACTAGACAGAATGAGCACAGCACCCCTGCGGCCGTTCCCATCAATAATAAGTATATCATTTTGAATACTGTTGGTGGGGACGACCTACCAGGGACAGGATGCAGTGGTTGCGTCACTAGCACTGAGACTGGACCCTCAGCTCAGAAGGGAAGGAGGGAAAAGAGGAGAGCAGTAGTGATAGGGGATTCGAAAGTTAGAGGGACAGATAAGAGTTTCTGTGGAAGAGATCGAGAATCCCAGATTGTCTGTTGCATCCCTGGTGCCAAGGTCCACGATATCTTGGGTCGAGTTCTCGGTATTCTCAAGAGGGAGGGTGAGCAGCCGGATGTCGTGGTCTATGTAGGGACCAATGACGTGGGTAGGAAGAGTGATGAGGTCCTGAAAGGTGAGTTCAGGGAGTTAGGAGCCAAGGTACAGGACAGGACCTCCAGGATAGCAATCTTAGGATTGCTACCAGTGCCACATGCAGGCGGGTTTAGAAATAGTAAGATAGCGCAGATCAACACGTGGCTGAAGACATGGTGTAGGAGAGAGCGCTTCAGATTTATAGATAATTGGGCAGTTTTCCAGGGAAGGTGAAATGGTTTACATCTGAACTGGAGGGGGACAAATATTCTTTCAGGTAGGTTTGCTAGAGAGGCTCCAGTGGATTTAAACTAGATACAAGGGGGAGAGTGGAAACAGAGTGTAGGAACAGATGTAGGGGAGAAGGAAGAAAAAGGAGATAGTAAAGTTGTTTGCACTGTTAGTGATAAACAGAGAGTAAGAGGTGGAATATTTCTTAAATGCATTTATTTTAATGCTAGGAGCATTGTAAAATAGGTGGATGAGCTTAGAGCATGGATTGATACCTGGAAGCAAGATGCTGCAGCTATTAGTGAAACATGGTTTGCAGGAGGGGTGTGATTGGAAACTAAATATTCCAGGATTTAATCGCTTTAGGTGTGGTAGAATTGGAGGGACAAGAGGGGGAGGTGTTGCATTGCTTGTCAGAGAAAATATTACAGCATTACTCTGGAAGGATACATTAGAGGGCTCATCTAGGGAGGCTATTTGGATGGAATTCAGAAATGGGAAAGCTGTAGTAATACTTATAGGGGTGTATTATGGACCACCTAATGGGGAGCGAGAATTGGAGGAGCAAATTTGTAAGGAGATAGCAGATATTTGTAGTAAGCACAAGGTTGTCATTGTGGGAGATTTTAATTTTTCACACATAGACTGGGAAGTCCATACTGTAAAAGGGCTGGATGGTTTGGAGTTTGTAAAATGTGTGCAAGATAGTTTTTTACAGCAATACATAGAGGTACCAACTGGAGAAGGGGCAGAGTTGGATCTCCTGTTAGAGAATGAGATAGGTCAGGTGACAGAGGTATGTGTTGGGGAGCATTTCAGGTCCAGTGATCACAATGCCATCAGTTTCAATATAATTATGGAGAAGGATAGGTCTGTACCCAGGGTTGAGATTTTGATTGGAGAAAGGCTAACTTTAAGGAGATGCTAAAGGATTTAGAAGGAGTGGATTGGGACAAATTGTTTTATGGGAAGGATGTAATAGAGAAATGGAGGTCATTTAAAGGTGAAAGTTTGAGGGGGCTGAATCTTTATGTTCCTGTTAGGTTGAAAAGAAAGGTTAAAAATTTGAGAGAGCCATGGTTTTCAAGGGATATTGGAAACTTGGTTCGGAAAAAAGAGAAGGATCTACAATAAATATAGGCAGCATGGCGTAAATGAGGTGCTGAAGGAATATAAAGAATGTAAAAAGAATCTTAAGAAAGAAATTAGAAAAGCTAAAAGAAGATACGAGGTTGCTTTGGCAAGTAAGGTGAAAATAAATCCAAAGGGTTTCTACTGTTATATTAATAGCAAAAGGATAGTGAGGGATAAAATTGGTCCCTTAGAGAATCAGAGTGGACAGCTATGTGTGGAACCAAAAGAGATGGGGGAGACTTTGAACAATTTCTTTTCTTCGGTATTCACTAAGGAGAAGGATATTGAATTGTGTAAGGTAAGGGAAACAGGTAGGGAAGTTATGGAAACTATGATGATTAAAAAAGAGGGAATATTGACACTTTTAAGGAATATAAAAGTGGATAAGTCTCCGGGCCCTGAGAGGATATTCCCTAGGACCTTGAGGGAAGTTAGTGTAGAAAAAAGTTTGTGGAGAATAAAGACGCATACATAAGGCTCCTTTTCATTGACTACAGCTCTGCCTTTAATACCATCATTCCAAATAAACTGATTCCTAAGCTCCAGAACCTGGGCCTGAGCACTCACATCTGCAGCTGGATCTGGAGGATCTGGATCAGGCGGGAGGAGAAGATGGCAGCACACACAGCTTTCTGGTGAAACGACATCGTATTTGTAAGTATGATGCCGTGCACAATTCTGATTTGATGAAGGCAGACGTGAGAAGCAGAGGAACATCTGGAGAAATTTCTAAAATGTTCAGTTTGCTGCCGCTGCTACTGTGTGATTGAGAATCTCCAGAGGGAAGGCCCCAAAATCCCTGTTTTTGCCTGCTGCTGGTGACCGAGGCTGAGGTCGCAGCATTCGGATAGAGATGGTGCTCGGTACTTGGTGTGGAGGGCTGATCAGAGCTCAAAGTTTTCAGACGACTCAGAGTCGGACTGTGGTCAGGCATGGCAGAGAGTGTTTTCTTCCTTCTCCCGTCTGCATGAGATGTGGGACTTTCGAGAAACTTTGAACATTTTTACTGTGCCATGGCCTGTTCTTCATCAAGTTTTGGTATTGTTGCACTGTTGTAATTATATGTTATAATTATGTGGCTTTTGTTAGTTTTTCAGTCTTTGTCTGTCATGTGTTCTGTGATATCACACTGGAGGAATACTGTATCATTTCTTAATGCATGCATTACTAAATGACAATAAAAGAGGACTATGTGTCCTCATAATCTAATCTAATCTAATCTTCAACTTCCTTTCAGACAGGACCCAGGCTGTAAAAATAGGGGACAAGCTCTCCTCTACAATCACTCTGAGCACCGGTGCCCCACAAGGCTGTGTACTCAGCCCCCTGCTGACCTCACTGTACACCCATAATTGTGTAGCCAAGTTTCCATCAAACTCAATATATAAGTTTGCTGATGACACAACAATTATAGGCCATATCTCGGGTAATGATGAGTTTGAATACAGAGAGGAAATTAAGAACCTGGTGGCATGGTGCGAAGACAATAACCTATCCCTCAACGTCAGCAAGCCGAAGGAATTGTTTGTTGACTTTAGAAGGAGCAGCAGACTGCACGACGCAATTTACATCGGTGGTGCGCAAGTGGAACAGGTCAAAAGCTTTAAGTTCCTCGGGGTCAACATCACAAATGACCTGACTTGGTCCAACCAAGCAGAGTTCACTGCCAAGAAGGCCCACCAGCGCCTTAACTTACCGAGAAAACTAAAGAAATTTGGCCTGTCCCCTAAAACCCTCACTAATTTTTATAGATGCACTGTAGAAAGCATTCTTCTAGGTGCATCACAACCTGGTATGGAAGTTGTCCTGTCCAAGACCGGAAGAAGCTGCAGAAGATCATGAACACGGCGCAGCACATCACACAAACCAATCTTCCGTCCGTGGACTTGCTTTACACCGCACACTGTCGGAGCCGAGCTGCCAGGATAATCAAGGACACGACCCACCCAGCCAACACACTTTTTGTCCCTCTTCCCTCCGGGAGAAGGCTCAGGAGCTTGAAGACTCGTACGGCCAGATTTGGGAACAGCTTCTTTCCAACTGTGATAAGTCTGCTAAACGGATCCTGACCCGGATCTGGATCGTACCCTCCAAATATCCAGACCTGCCTCTCGTTTTTTTTTTGTACTACCTTACTTTACATTTTCTATTTTCTATTTATGATTTATAATTTAAATTTTTAATATTTACTAATTTTTATTATTTTAAATATTTTTAATATTTAATATTTGTAATCTAGGGAGTGGGAAGCGCAGATTCAAATATCGCTGTGATGATTGTACGTTCTATTATCAATTGTTTGGCGACAATAAAATTTAAGTATAAATAGCAGGGGCTCTGTCTGTAATATTTCAAATGTCATTAGAAATGGGGATGGTGCCGGAAGATTGGCATATTGCTCATGTTGTTCCATTGTTTAAAAAGGGTTCTAAGAGTAAACCTAGCAATTATCGGCCTGTTAGTTTGACGTCAGTGGTAGGTAAATTAATGGAAAGTATTCTTAGAGATGGTATATATAATTATCTGGATATACAGGGCCTGATTAGGAGCAGTCAACATGAATTTGTGCATGGAAGGTCATGTTTGACAAATTTTTTGAAGAGGTTACTGGGAAAGTTGACGAGGGTAAAGCGGTAGATGTTGTCTCTATGGACTTCAGTAAGGACTTTGACAAGGTTCCACACGGAAAGTTAGTTAGGAAGGTTCAATCGTTAGGTATTAATATTGAAGTAGTAAAATGGATTCAACAGTGGCTGGATGGGAGATGCCAGAGAGTAGCGGTGGATAACTCTTTGTCAGGTTGGAGGCCAGTGACTAGTGGTGTGCCTCAGGGATCTGTACTGGGTCCATTGTTGTTTGTCATATACATTAATGACCTGGATGATGGGGTGGTAAATTGGAATAGTAAGCATGCAGATGATACTAAGGTAGGTGGAGTTGTGGATAATGAAGTAGGCTTTCAAAACTTGCAGAGAGATTTAGGCCAGTTTGAAGAGTGGGCTGAAAGATGGCAAATGGAGTTTAATGCTGATAAGTGTGAGGTGCTACATTTTGGTAGGACTAATCAAAATAGGACATACATGGTAAATGGTAGGGCATTGAAGAATGCAGTAGAACAGAGGGATAATGGTGCATAGTTTCCTAAAAGTGAAATCTCATGTGGATAGGGTGGTGAAGAAAGCTTTTGGTATGCTGGCCTTTATTAATCACAGCATTGAGTATAAGAGTTGGGATGTAACGTTAAAATCGTACAAGGCATTGGTAAGGCCAAATTTGGAGTATTGTGTACAGTTCTGGTCACCGAATTATAGTAAAGATGTCAACAAAATAGAGATAGTACAGAAAAGATATACTGAATGTTACCTGGGTTTCAGCACCTAAGTTACAGAGAAAGGTTGAACAAGTTGGGTCTTTATTCTTTGGAGCATAGAAGGTTGAGGGGGAACTTGACTGAGGTATTTAAAATTATTGGGGGGTGGTAGATAGAGTTGACGTGGACAGGTTTTTTCCATTGAGAGCAGCGGAGATTCATACAAGAGGACATGAGTTGAGAGTTAGGGGGCAAAAGGTTAGGAGTAACACGAGGGGAATTTCTTTACTTAGAAGTGGTAGCTGTGTGGAACGAGCTTCCAGCAGAAGTGATAGAGGCAGGCTGGATATTGTTATTTAAAATAAAATTGGATAGATATATAGGGGTCCTTTATGATGGACGCCACCTATTTGAGGCTTCACTCATCCAGGAAGATGTCCTGGATGCTAGTGCCCATGATGGAGCTGACTGAGTTCACAACTGTCTGCACTTTATTTCATTGGAACACTCACAATGCGCTGGAGGAACTCGGCAGTTCAGTCAGCATCAGTTGAAAAGATTAGTCGACGTTTCGGACCGAAAGCCTTCGTCAGGACTGAAGGAAGAACTTTGAGGAGGGTTTGAAGAATGCTGGTAGTTGAAAAAAACAGTAATTTGAAAGACAAATGGGTGGGGGAGGGGAAGCAGGGAGGTGATTAGCAGGAGAACAATGCGCAGTAGTAGAAGGAGGCGAAACTATGAGGGAGGTGATGTGAAATAGGGATAGAGGAAGGGAGGGGAGGGAATTACTGGAAGTAGGAGAATTCTATGTTCATACCAAGGGGCTGGAGACTACCTAGACGGTATATGAGGTGTTGCTCCTCCAACCTGAGTTTAGCCTCATCATGGCAGTAGAGGAGGCCATGTATGGACATATCCGAATGGGAATGTGAAGCAGAGTTGAAGTGGGAGGCTACCAGGAGATCCTGTCTGTTGTGGCGGACGGAGTGGAGGTGCTCAACGAAGCGGTCCTGCAATCTGCGTCGGGTTTCACCGATGTAGAGGAGGCAGCACCGGGAGCACCGGATGCAATAGATGACCCCAACAGATTCACAAGTGAAGTGTTGCCTCACTCCTTCAGAGCCCCAAACAGTCCTTCCAGGTGAGGCACCATTCAGGGCCCCACTTCACCCTGTAAGCTTTGGTACCCTGACTAATCAAGTACAAATCAACCCCTACTTTAAATACAACCAATGATTTGGCCTCCACAGCTGTCTGTGGCAATGAATTCCACAGGTTCACCGCCCTCCGGCAAAAGAAATTCTTCCTCATCCCTGTTATAAATAGACATCCCCCTATTCTGAGGCCATGCTTTCTGTCACTGGACTCCCCCAGTACAGGAGAAATCTTCTCCACATCCATTCTATCCAGGACTTTTAATATTCGGTAGGTTTCAGTGAGATATCCCTCATGCTTCTAAACTCCAGCAAGCACAGGCCCAGAGCCATCAAACACACCTCATACATTAACCCTTTCATTCCTGGAATCATTCTTGTGAAAATCCTCTAGAACCTTTTAATACCAGAATATCTTTTCTTCGATAAGGGACAAAAAACTGCTCTCAATACTCCAAGTGCAGTCTTCCTTAGCGTTAAATCTTTGCTTTTATATTCGCATACTCTCAAAATTAAGGCTAACATTGCATTTGCCTTCCTTACCACTGACTCAACCTGCAAGATAACCTTTAGGGCATCGCATGAGGGCTTCCAACTCCATTTGCACCTCTGATTTTTAAAATTTTCTCCCCATTTAGAAAATAGCGTTTGCCTTTATTCTTTCTGCCAAAGTGCATGAGCATACACTTCCCTACACTATATTCCACCTGCCACTTCTTTGCCCAATGTCCTACCTAATCTGTTTAGGTTCTTCTGCAAACTCCCTGCTTCCTCAACACTACCTGCACCTCCAACTATCCTTGTATTGTCCACAAACCTAGCCACAAAGCCATCAATTCCTTCATCCAAATCAATAACATATAACATGAAAAGAAGCTGTCCCACCATGAATCCCTGCGGGATACCACTCGTTAGCAACAGCCAACCAGAAAAGGTCCCCTTTATTCCCACTCTTTGCCTCCTGCCAGTCAGCCAATCTTCTTTCTATGCTAGTATTTTTCTTGTAATACCAAGGGCTCTTATCTTGTTAAGAAGGCTCATATGCGGCACCTTGTCAAAAACCTTCTGAAAATCCAGTACACGACATCCACTGATTCTCCTTTGACTATCCTGCCTGTTGTTTCTTCAAAGAATTCTAACAGATTTGTCAGGCAACATTTCCCCTTTAGAAAACCATGCTGACTATAGCGTATCTTAACAAGTGTCCCCAATACCTCATTATTAATAATCGACTGCAACATTTTCTCAACCACTGAAGTCAGGCTAACAGGCCTATAATTTCCTGCCTTCTGCCTCCCTCCCTTCTTAAAGGGTGGAGTGACATTTGCAATTTTCTAGTCCTCTGGAATCATTCCAGAATCTGGTAATTCTTGTAAGATCATTACTAATGAGTCCACACAGCCTTATTATTCCTATGTGATAAACTAACCTACTAACTATGTAAAATATTTGCATCAAATTACTGTTGTATCTTACAAAAGCATGGTCAGTAAGTTTGATTAATAAGGGAATCATTTAATCTTTGCCACTGTATTGAGCTCTGAGAAGTATGACTAAATGTGAAACAGCTGCAAATTTGAACACAAATCTGTTCCATTATGTGACTGTGATTAACTTCAAAGGTATTTTAACAGATTTTAATATTTTGTGAACTTTCTTGTTAATTTTTCTGCCAATTTGTTTTAGCAATTGTACTTGTGAGCATATTCTCTTGGCTGTACTGACTGATTGCACATTTACAGAGCTACAAAATACACGTGGACTAAGATGTTAACTGTCCTGTGCTATCACCAGTGGGATCATCAGTTGATCTGCCACCTGTCTTCAGGAGTTTCGGCCCGCTTATGATCAAGACTCCCTCGAGGTGGTGGGCCAGCAGTGCTAAAGCACCACCTCCCACTGGTGAGCTTAAAAACTTGGCATCTGCCTCTATCAGAGTTGTTGGTCACTTCCATCCAACAGATAGTCTGCTCTTCAGGTGTCTATGCAACTACTGAAGGGTTTGCAAGATATGTATACACTGTCTGACTATCTGCCCCGCTGGACATACTTGGTCCACACCCATGCTGATCCTTTCTCTGCTGCCTCAGCTACAGCCCTGCTGGTTGACTTGATCTCTCAGATTAAAACCAAAAGCCTGTACATATTTTAGGCAATCTCTCGAAACATGCCTGTATAATTAATAGTTGTAACCATATTGAGGTCTCTCAGTGCAGGTCCTTTAATCTGGTTTGTGCCAAAAGTAATGAAATTTCAGTCTCATTGGCTGTTATGATAAAATAGAAACAATTCAGGAGTTCTGCAATTGTTGATGACTTTCACAAAATAATAGAGAAACTTGTAGCCTTATTCAGGTACACTTGAATTTCCTCTTCTTCCGTTTGGCTGACAGGCATAGATACTCGGTCAAACCTGGAAGCAGCTGATACTAAACCCAAGAGATTTTGCAGATGCTGAAAGTCCTGTGCAACACATACTAAATGCTGGAGGAACTCAGCAAGTCAGGCAACATTTATGGAGAAGGAAAAGCATTTGATTTTCACCTTTCATCAGGACTGGAAAATAAGGAGGCTGAAAGTTGAATGAGAAAGTGGGGGAGGGGAAGGAGTACAAGCTAACATGTGGCAGGTGAGACCAGGTGAGGGGGAAGGTGAGTGGGTGGGGGAGGGGAAGGAGTACAAGCTAACATGTGGCAGGTGAGACCAGGTGAGGGGGAAGGTGAGTGGGTGGGGGAGGGGAAGGAGTACAAGCTAACATGTGGCAGGTGAGACCAGGTGAGGGGGAAGGTGAGTGGGTGGGGGAGGGGAAGGAGTACAAGCTAACATGTGGCAGGTGAGACCAGGTGAGGGGGAAGGTGAGTGGGTGGGGGAGGGGAAGGAGTACAAGCTAACATGTGGCAGGTGAGACCAGGTGAGGGGGAAGGTGAGTGGGTGGGGGAGGGGAAGGAGTACAAGCTGGCATGTGGCAGGTGAGACCAGGCGAGGGGAAAGGTGAGTGGGTGGGTAAGGGGAAGGAGTACAAGCTGACGTGTGGCAGGTGAGACCAGGTGAGGGGAACGGTGGGTGGGTGGGGGAGGGGCAGATGAAGTGAGAAGCTGGGAGGTGATAGATGGAAGAGACAAATGGCTGAAGAAGGAGGAACCTGGTAGGAGAGCTTCTCCAGCATTTGATGTGTGTTGCTTGGAAACAGCTGCTCGAAGTTATGAACTTTTTTATTGTAATTGTCTCAGTCTTTAAAGAAATGTTAAAAGCAAGTTTTCAATGTCCATCTAGAGAAACAGCCTGTCTTTGTGTTGAGCCCCTAGACTGTTCAGTGCTGAAACAAGTCATTCAGCCTAAATCCATGCCACGTTTTATGCTTCAGACAAGCATTCTTCCTCAATCCCATGCCACTAGCATAAATTTATATTCCATTCACTGTCAGAGACCTCTCCAATACATACTGCTCATCTTGCGGTGAGTTCATGTTTAAACTGAGCACTTGAACAAAAATCAAAAGGCCTGACTTAGGTATTGCAAAACTGAGAAAGGACAAGGTCCACTTAGTTCTTTTTCTTTCCTGGTCATTGCAAAACACAATAATGAAGTAAGTTGGATATCCTTGCATGAAATCTTTAAAAGTAAAGATGTTTCTGAGCAACACTCACTCTCCTATTAGATTCCTTCTTCTTCAGCCCTTTATCTCTTCCACCTGTCACTTCCCAGCTTCTCACTTCATTCTTCCTCTCCCATCCATCATCAGAGAGGCAATGAAGGTGGAATCCCATATTCAGATTCAGATTTATTTATCACAGGTACATTGAAACATACTTACAGTGAAATGCATAGTTTGTGTTACAACCTCAGGATGTGTAGGGGGTTAACCCATAGGTGTTTCAAAGCATTTCAGTGCTAACGTAGCATGCCCATAAAGAATGGAAGAACAACACAAAACACAGTAAAACGGAACATAACCAGCAACAAAACAACAACTGTAAAACAAGCCTGATTCTTCACTCCCTCCCACCCACTCACCCATTCACTCATGCACACACACACACACACACACACACACACACATTCCTCCAACCCTATGACAGGCCATCTTTGGCCTCCAGTCTCCAGTGGACACATGAATTTGCAGCCATTGGGCCTTGGGTTCTTCAGCAGACTCAGACTCAGAATTGGGTCATCAGGGTAGAGTGCCCTCCTGCTTCAAAGCATCCACCATTGTTCCTGTACCTAAAAAAATCAAGATAACATGTTGGTACGACTGGCGTCCTGTCACACTCACCTCAATAATAAGCAAATGCTTTGAGAAGCTGGCCAATGATTACATCTGCAGCTTGCTTCCACCCACACTGGACCCCCTACAAATCACCTACCAACGCAACCGATAGACGGAAGACGCAACAGTCGCAACTTTACACATCGTCTTACACACTTGGAGAAGAGAGATGCTTATGTGAGAAAGCTACTCTTGGACTAAAGTTCAGTATTCAATACCATAATTCCCTCCAGGCTTGACAATAAGCTCAGAGACCTCAGCCTTCACCTTATCTTGTGTGGCTGGATCCAGGACTTCCTGTCAGATCGCCGGCAGGTGGTAAGAGTGGGCTCCCTCACCTCTGCCCTACTGACCCTCAACACAGAAGCCCCCAGGGCTGTGTCCTAAGCCCCCTCCTTTAATCTATGTATAACCCATGACTGTGTCACCACCCACAGCTAATTAAATTTGCTGACAAAGCTACACTGATTGGCTTTATCTCAAATAATAAGACTATTAGACCAAAAGACAAAGGAGCAGAATTTGGCCATTCGGCCCATCGAGTCTGCTCCGCCACTTTATCATAAGCTGATCCATTCTCCCATTTAGTCCCACTCCCCCGCCTTCTCACCAAAACCTTTGATGCCCTGGCTACTCAGATATCTATCAATCTCTGCCTTAAATACACCCAATGACTTGGCCTCCACTGCTGCCCATGGCAACAAATTCCATAGATTCACCACCCTCTGACTAAAAAAATTTATTCGCATTCCTGTTCTGAATGGGCGCCCTTCAATCCTTAAGTCATGCCCTCTCGTACTAGACTCCCCCATCATGGGAAACAAATTTGCCACATCCACTCTGTCCATGCCTTTCAACATTCAAAATGTTTCTATGAGGTCTCCCCTCATTCTTCTAAACTCCAAGGAACACAGTCCAAGAGCGGACAAACGTTCCTCATATATTAACCCTCTCATTCCCAGGATCGTTCTAGTGAATCTTCTCTGTACCCTCTCCAACGTCAGCACATCCTTTCTTAAATAAGGAGACCAAAACTGCTCACAGTACTCCAAGTGAGGTCTCACTAGCGCCTTATAGAGCCTCAACATCACATCTCTGCTCCTATACTCTATTCCTCTAGAAATGAATGCCAACATTGCATTCGCCTTCTTCACTACCGACTCAACCTGGAGGTTAACCTTAAGGGTATCCTGTATGAGGACTCCCAAGTCTCGTTGCATCTCAGAACTTTGAATTCTTTCCCCATTTAAGTAATAGTCTGCCCATTTATTTCTTCTGCGAAAGTGCATAACCATACACTTTCCAAAATTGTACTTCATTTGACACTTCTCTGCCCATTCTTCCAATCTATCCAAGTCTCTCTGCAGATTCTCCATTTCCTCAGCATTACCGGCCCCTCCACCTATCTTCGTATCGTCAGCAAACTTAGCCACAAAGCCATCTATTCCATAATCCAAATCGTTGATGTACAATGTAAAAAGAAGCGGCCCCAACACGGACCCCTGTGGAAAACCACTGGTAACCGGCAGCCAACCAGAATAGGATCCCTTTATTCCCACTCCCTGTTTCCTGCCAATCAACCAACGCCCTATCCACGTATGTAACTTTCCCATAATTCCATGGGCTCTTATCTTGTTAAGTAGCCTCATGTGTGGCACCTTGTCAAAGGCCTTCTGAAAATCCAAATATACCACATCCACTGCATCTCCCTTGTCTAGCCTACTGGCAATTTCCTCAAAAAATTGTAATAGGTTTGTCAGGCAGGATTTTCCTTTAAGGAATCCATGCTGAGTTCTGCCTATCTTGTCATATGCCTCCAGGTACTCTGTAACCTCATCCTTGACAATCGACTCCAACAATTTCCCAACCACCAATGTCAAGCTATCAGGTCTATAATTTCCTTTTTGCTTCCTTGCCCCCTTACTAAATAGCGGAGTGACATTTACAATCTTCCAGTCCTCTGGAACCATGCCAGGATCTATCGACTTTTGAAAGATCATTGCTAATGCCTCCGCAATCTCCACAGCTACTTCCTTCAGAACACGAGGGTGCATTCCATCTGGTCCAGGAGATTTATCTACCTTTAGACTATTCAGCTTCCTGAGTACTTTCTCTGTCGTAATTGTGACTGCGCACACTTCTTTTCCCTACCACCCTTGAGTGTCTGGTATACTGCTGATGTCTTCCTCAGTGAAGACTGATGCAAAATACTCGTTCAGTTCCTCTGCCATCTCCTTATCTCCCATTACAATTTCTCCAGCATCATTTTCTATTGGTCCTATATCTACTCTCACCTGTCTTTTACTCTTTATATACTTGAGAAAGCTTTTAGTATGCTCTTTGATATTATTTTCTAGCTTCTTTTCATAGTTAATCTTTTCCCTCTTAATGACCTTCTTAGTTTCCTTTTGTAAGCTTTTCAAAACTTCCCAATCCTCTCTCTTCCCACTAATTTTTGCTTCCTTGTATGCCCTCTCCTTTGCTTTAACTTTGGCTTTGACTTCTCTTGTCAACCACGGCTGCATCCTTTTTCCACTTGAAAATTTCTTCTTTTTTGGAATATACCTGTCTTGCACCTTCCTCATTTCTCGCATTAACTCCAGCCACTGCTGCTCTGTTGTCTTTCCTGCCAGTGTCCCTTTCCAGTCAACTTTGGCCAGTTCCTCTCTCACGCCACTGTAATTTCCTTTACTCCACTGAAATACCGACACATCAGATTTCGGCTTCTCTTTTTCAAATTTCACAGTGAACTCAATCAGGTTATGATCACTGCCTCCTAAGTGTTCCTTCACCTCAATCTCTCTAACCACCTCCGCTTCATTACACAAAACTCAATCCAGTACAGCCAATCCCCTAGTGGGCTCAACAACAAGCTGTTCTAAAAAACCATCTCGCAGACATTCGACAAATTCTCTCTCTTGAGATCCAGTGCCGACCTGATTTTCCCAATCCACTCGCATGTTAAAATCCCCCACAATTATCATAACACTGCCCCCATAATGAGGCAGCCTACAAAGAAGACATCATCCT
Organism: Mobula hypostoma; assembly: GCF_963921235.1. Taxonomy (NCBI): domain Eukaryota; kingdom Metazoa; phylum Chordata; class Chondrichthyes; order Myliobatiformes; family Myliobatidae; genus Mobula; species Mobula hypostoma. Next base: position 80,993,665 of record NC_086105.1, on the reverse strand, counting down.
GACACAGTGGTGTCAAGAATACAACCTCTCCCTCAAAGTCACAAAAGCAAAGGAACTGGTTGTGGACTACAGGAGGAACGGAGACAGGTTCATCCATACTGACATCAATGGATATGGGGTTGGGAGGATGAACAGCTTTAAGTTCCATGGTATACACATCACTGTGGATCGTACTTCGTTTGTACGTACCGGCTGTGTGGTGAAAAAAGCACAACAACTCCTCTTTCACCTCAGACGGTTGAAGAAGTCCTCAGCATGAGTCCCCAGATCCTAAGAACATTCTACAGGGGCACAACTGAGAGCATCCTGGCTGGCTATATCACTGCCTGATACAAGAACTGTACTTCCCTCTATCGCAGGACTCTGCAGAGAGTGGTGCAGACAGCCCAGCACATCTGTGGATGTGAACTTCCCACTATTCAGGACATTTACAGGGACAGGTGCATAAAAAGGGTCCAAAGGATCATTGGGGACCCGAGTTACCCCAACCACAATCTGTTCCAGCTGCTACCATCCAGGAAATGGTACCGCAGCATAAAAGCCAGGACCAACAGGCTCCGGGACAGCTACTTCCACCAGCCATCTGACTGATTAATACATGCTGACACAATTGTGCGTTTGTACTTCTAAGCTATATTGACTGTCCTGTTGTACATACTATTTGTGACAGATTACTATAAATTACACATTGCGCATTCAGATGGAGATGTAACGTAAAAACTTTTACTCCTCATGTATGTGAAGGATGTAAGAAATAAAATCAATTCAATTCAATTCAGGCTTCAACTTTTGGACTGCCAATTGACCATTGGACTTTGATCTTCAATATCGACCACAGGACTCACCAGTGACAATGAATAAGAACTTGAACTCCTGGTCCCCAAACATTAAGCCTCGAAAGAGTGTAAAAAGCAATCTATATTTTTCACATCCACATCATTGTTTGATTAGTTTGAAGGTAAATATTTTAATAAATTGTTTGTCAGTGCTGATTCCACACAACATCACAACATGGTAACTCCACATGTGCAACAGTTCATCTATGGTCTGTGTTTAAATATCTATACATCTAATAGCCATAATATATCTGAACAATAAGATATTATGAGTAATAAATAGGTTATTTTAATACATATTCATTTATTGTTACTTACGTATTGTGTGTGTGTATGTGTGTGTGTGTGTATGAATGGGGGATTGGTGTTAACAAGGAACGGGGCTTGTTTTGCTGTTGTTGTTTAGTTGCTTGTTGTCTTCTGTTTTGTTGTGCTGAGCATTGTAGGCATACTATGTTGGCGGCAGAATGCGTGATGACATTTGCGGGCTGCCCCCAGCACATCCTTGGTTGTGTAGGTTGTTAACACAAATGATACATTTCACTGCGTATTTCAATGTACATGTGATAAATAAACCTGTATCTCAAATTTTACCTCTCACCTATACACCAAAAGCAAGTTACGATGGCCAATTAAATGATCAAACGCTTCTGCTGAAAGGTTTCGGCCTGAAACATCAACTGTACTCTTTTCCTAGATGCTGCCTGGCCTGCTGAGTTCCTCCAGCATCTTATGTGTGTTGCTTGTTAAATAATCAAACAGTACGTTTTTGGAATGTATGAGCAAACTCATGAGGTCATAAGTGGAATGAACAAAGAGCACACAGCAGCAGAGGTCAGGAAAAGATCCAGTGGCTGAAGCTGAACCTCCAATGTTTAACTAGCCAGCCTATTGTGTCTGCCATAGGGGGGCTAAGGATTGGGCTGCTGGAGTGTCCGCTTGCGGTCAAGATTCAAGGTTAACTATGCTGTTATTGAATAGTAGAGATGTCTGTCAGACAGTGAAGCTAACATCCCTCAAATCCCTTACGCCCCAATAAAGGGGAAAGAAACAGAATCAAAATCAGGTTTGTCATTTGTCATTTGTTGAGGGTGAGAGGTGACCTGATAGAGGTGAATAGTACGATGAGAGGTGACCTGATAGAGGTGTATAGTATGATGAGAGGCGTTGATCGTGTGAATAGTCAGAGGCTTTTTCCCAGGGTTGAAATGGCTGCCACAAGAGGACACAGGTTTAATGTGCTGGGGAGTAGGTACAGAGGAGATATCAGGGGTAAGTTTTTTACTCAGAGAGTGGTGAGTGCATGGTGGAGGCGGATACGATAGGGTCTTTTAAGAGATTTTTGGATAGGTGTATGGTGCTTAGAAAAATAAAGGACTATACAGTTGAAGTCAGAAGTTTACATACACCTCAGCCAAATACATTTAAACTCAAGTTTTTCACAATTCCTGACATTTAATCCTAGAAAACATTTCCTGTCTTAGGTCAGTTAGGATCACTACTTAATTTTAAGAATGTGAAATGTCAGAATAATAGTAGAGAGAATGATTTATTTCAGCTTCTATTTCTTTCATCACTTTCCCAGTGGGTCAGAAGTTTACATACACTTTGTTAATATTTGGTAGCATTGCCTTTAAATTATTTAACTTGGGTCAAACATTTGGGGTAGCCTTCCACAAGCTTCTCACAGTAAGTTGCTGGAATTTTGTTCCATTCCTCCAGACAGAACTGGTGTAACTGAGACAGGTTTGTAGGCCTCCTTTCTTGCATACGCTTTTTCAGTTCTGCTCACAAATTTTCTATCGGATTGAGGTCAGGGCTTTGTGATGGCCACTCCAATACCTTGACTTTGTTGTCCTTAAGCAATTTTGCCACAACTTTGGAGATATGCTTGGGGTCATTGTCCATTTGGAAGACCCATTTGCGACCCAGCTTTAACTTCCTGGCTGACGTCTTGAGATGTTGCTTCAATATATCCACATAATTTTCCTTCCTCATGATGCCATCTATTTTGTGAAGTGCGCCAGTCCCTTCTGCAGCAAAGCACCCCCACAACATGATTCTGCCACCCCCATGCTTCACGGTTGGGATGATGTTCTTCGGCTTGCAAGCCTCACCCTTTTTCCTCCAAACAGAACGATGGTCATTATGGCCAAACAGTTCAATATTTGATTCATCAGACCAGATTTCTCCAAAAAGTAAGATCTTTGTCCCCATGTGCACTTGCAAACTGTAGTCTGGCTTTTTTAAGGCAGTTTTGGAGCAGTGGCTTCTTCCTTGCTGAGCAGCCTTTCAGGTTATGTCGATATAGGACTCGTTTTACTGTGGATATAGATACTTGTCTACCTGTTTCCTCCAGCATCTTCACAAGGTCCTTTGCTGTTGTTCTGGGACTGATTTGCACTTTTCATGCCAAAGTATGTTCATCTCTAGGAGACGGAATGTGTCTCCTTCCTGAGCGGTATGACGGCTGTGTGGTCCCATGGTGTTTATACTTGCGTACTATTGTTTGTACAGATGAACATGGTACCTTCAGGCATTTGGAAATTGCTCCCAAGGATGAACCAGACTTGGCATCATTTTCTGACTTCAATCCGATAGAAAATTTGTGGGCAGAACTGAAAAAGCACGTGCGAGCAAGGAGGCCTACAAACCTGACTCACTTACCAGTTCACTTACCACAGACCAGTTCTGTCTGGAGGAATGGAACAAAATTCCAGCAACTTACTGTGAGAAGCTTGTGGAAGGTTACCCAAAACTTTTGACACAAGTTAAACAATTTAAAGGCAATGCTACCAAATACTAACAAAGTGTATATAAACTTCTGACCAACTGGGAAAGTGATGAAAGAAATAAAAGCTGAAATAAATCATTCTCAAGGAACAACATCTTATATTCCACCTGGGTAGCCTCCAATCTGATGGCATGAACTTCCGTTAATTGCCCACCACCCCTCCCTTCACCATTCCCCATTCTTCGTCCCTCTCTCATCTTTTTTCTTTACCTGCCTATCACTCCCTCTGGTGCTTGTCCTCCTTCCCTTTCTTCCATGGTCTACCACCTTCCACTATCAGATTCCCCCACCTCCAGCCCTTTATCTCTTTCACCTATCAACTTCCCAGCTCTTCACTTCACTACCTTCCCCCTCTCAGTTTCAACTATCATCTACCACCTTGTACTTCTTCCTCCACTCCCCCATCATCTTACTCTGACTTCTTGTCTTTTTTTTCAGTTCTGATGAAGGGTCTTGGCCTGAAACATTTATTTTTTTCCATAGATACCGCCTGATCTGCTGAGCATCTTGTGTGTATTGCTCTGGATTTCCAGCATCTGCCGATTTTCTTGTGTTTGTTAATGAGAGATCAGAGGTGAATGGCCAGACTGGTTCAGGCTGACAAGAAAGTGACAGTAACTCAAATATCCACATGTTACAACAGCCAAGTGCAGAGGAACATCTCTGAATGCACAATATGTTGATCCTTGAAGTGGATGGGCTTCAGCAGCAGTAGACCATGAACGTACAGTCAGTGGCCGCTCTATTAGGCACAGGAATACATAATAAAGTGCCCAATGAGTGTATAGGAACACAAGAAATTTGAATACGAGTAGGAAGTTCAGCTTCTTGAATCTACTCAGCCCTTCAACATGGCCATGACTGATGTTCCATCTCACTACGGTTCCCCCTTTCCATTCCCTTTCCAGTACAGAAATCCATCAATATCAATTTTGAGCAAAGACATTGACTGAATCTCCACAGCTATTAGGGGTAACAAATTTCAAAGATTCACCATCCTACTGAATAAGTTTTACCTCATTTCAGACTTAAATGCCAACCAAAGATGCTATCTGAACTCCATGAACATTTTTAGAACTTTTGATTTTGTATATTTTTTAACTTTCTCAATGTCCTCTCAAACCTCCGGATATTCCAGAGTGGATCACAACAGAATAAATATATTTATAACATGGTCATTGTAATACTATAGAAAGTATAGTTGCCAATACATGGAGACAAGGATGTTGCTGGGAATTGATCTTAATAGGTTAGGACTTTATTCCATAGAGCGTAGGAAAATGAGAGGAGATTAAATAGAGGTATACAAAATTATGAGAGGTGTAGGCAGGGTAAGTGCAGGTAGGCTTTTTCCACTGAGGTTGAGTGAGACTAGGACTGGAAGTCATGGGTTAATGGTGAAAAGTGAAATGTTTAAAGGGAACATGAGGGAGAATTTCTTCACTTAGAAAGTCGTGAGAGTGCGGAATGAGCTTCTGGCAGAAGTGATGGATGCGGCTTCAGTTGCAACATTCAAATGACTTTTTAATAACTACGTGTATGGGTGCAGGCCGACGGAACTAGGCAAAATAATAGTTCAGCACACCCGAGTCAGGCCAATGGGCCTGTTTCTGTGCTCTGTTACTCTATGAATCTATGAGACCAAGGTTACACAGATACTATTAATACGTGCTGTTCTAATCTCTTTTCTTTCAGTGTTTGAAAGGTGGATATTCATGAGTATACCTTGGCAACCTTGTGTATTATGTATCTTTTAAACTTCATTAAAGCAGTTCAGTTTGATCAGCACCTTCATTCTATTAGCAACATTCCCGAAGCCCACACATTTTAATTCCCACCCCTATTCCCATTCCAAAATGTCCTTAAGAACATGAGGTATAGAGGCAGATTGAGACATTTGGCCCATCGAGTGTGCTCTGCCATTTTATCATGGTTGATCCATTTTCCTCTCAGCCCCAGTCTTCTCCCTTCTGCCTTCTCCCCATATCCCTTCAGGTCCTGACTAATTAAGAATCTATCAATTTCTGCCATAAATATACCGAATAAATTGGACTCCACAGATGTCTGTGGCAATGAATAACACAGGTTGACCACTCTCAGGCTAAAGAAATTCCTCCTCATTTCCATTCTAGCTGAATATTCCTCTATTCTGTGGCTGTGTCCTCTGTCTAAGACTCCTCCATCATAGGAAACATCCTCTCCACATCCATTCTTTGAAGCCTTTCAACAGTCAAAAGATTTCAATGAGATCCTCTCATTTTTCTGAATTCAAGTGAGTACAGGCTCAGAGAAATCAAACACTCCTCATATGTTAAGCCCTTTAATCCTGAAATAATATTTGCAAACTTCCTTTGAACCTTGTCCAATATCAGCACATACATTCTTAGACAAGAGGCCCAAAACAGCTCACGATACTCCAAGTGAGGTCTCACCAGTGCCTTATAAAGCCTCAACATTTCATCCTTGCTTTTATATTCTAGTCCCCTCAAAATGAAAGCTAACATTGCATATGCTTTCGTCACCGCTGACTCATCCTGGAAATTAACTTCTAAGGAATCCTGCGCAGCAACTCCCAAGTCCCTTTGCCCTTCAGATTTTTCAATTCTCTCTCTATTTATAAAATAGTCTATGCTTTTATTTCTTCTACCAAAGTGCATGACCATACACTTCCAATTGTTGCCCATTCTCCTGATCTGTCTAAGTCCTTCTGTAGCCTCTCTATTTCCTCAAAACTACCTGCACCACTACCTATCTTCACAACAAAACTATCAATTCCATCATCCAAATCATTTACATAGAACTTAAAAAGAATTGGTCCCAACACAGACACATGTGGAACACCACTACTGTCTGGTAGCCAACCAGAAAAGGTTCCCTTGATTCCCACTCCTTGCCTTCTGCCAATCAGCCACTGCTTTATCCATGCTAGAATCTTTCTTTTAATACCATTGGCTCGTAACTTGTTAAGCAGCCTCACGTACGGCACCTTGCCAAAGGCCTTCTGAAAATCCAAGTACGCAATATCAACTGATTCTCCTTTCTCTATCCTGCTTGTTATTGCTTCAAAGAATTCCAAAAGATTTGTCACGCAAGAGTTCCCTTCAGAAAACAATGCTGTCTTTGGTTAATTTGATCATGTGCCTTCAAGTACCCCAAAACCACATTCTTCACAATTGACTCCAATATCTTTCTAAGCACTGAGGTCAGACCAACTGACCTATAATTTCCTTTCTTCTGCCTCTCTGCTTTTTTGAGGAATGGAGTGACATTTGCAATTTTTCAGTCCTTTGGAATCATGCCAGAATTGAAAGATCATTACTAATGCCTCCACAACCACCTATTACTGCCTTCCACAGTGAAGACTGATGCAAAATACTTATTTAGTTCACCCACCATTTCTTTGATGCCTATTACTACCTCTCCAGCATTATTTTCCAGCAGCCCGATATGTACGCTCACCTCTCTTTTTACTCTTGAATTGAATTGACTTTATTTCTTACATACCTCCCATACATGAGGAGTAGACATCTTTACGTTATGTCTCTGTCTAAATGTGGAATGTGCGATCACCGTAATTTATAACAATTTAGAATAAACAGAACAATCAATGTATCATAGAAATACACTCAAATCAGCGTGAGTTAATCAGTCTGATGGCCTGGTGGAAGATGCTGTCCCAGAAATTATTGGTCCTGGCTTTTCTGCTGCGGTACCATTTCCCGGATAATAGCAGCTGGAACAGTTTGTGGTTGGGGTGAGTCGGGTTCCCAATGATCCTTTGGGCCCCTTTCTCACACCTGTCTTTGTAAGTGTCCTGTATCATGGGAAATTCACAACTACCGATGTCCTGGGCTGTCCACACCACTCTCTGCAGAATCCTGCGTTTAAAGGAGGTACAGTTCCCATACCGGGCAGTGATGCAGCCAGTCAGGATAATCTCAATTGTTCTTAGGATTTGGGGGCCCATACCAAACTTCCTCAGCCGTCAGAGGTGAAAGAGGCACTGTTGTGCCTTTTTCACCACACAGCTGGTGTGTACAGGCCACGTGAGGGCCTCGGTGATGTGGATGCTGAGGAACTTGAAGCTGTTTACCCTCTCAACCCCAGATCCATTGATGTCAATAGAGGTCAGTCCGTCTCCATTCCTCCTGTAATCCACAACCAGTTCCTTAGTTTTTGCAACATTGAGGGAGAGGTTGGTTTCTTGTTACCACTTTGTCAGAGGGATGACTTCTTCCCTGTAGGCCACCTCATTATTGCTTGTGATTAGGCCAATCAATGTGGTGTCATCAACAAATTTAATTAGCAGATTGGAGCTGTGGGTGACAACACAGTCATGGGTATACAGGGAGTAAAGGAGGGGCCTTAGTACACAGCCCTGAGGGGCTCCTGTGTTGAGAGTCAGAGGGGTGGAGGTGAAGGAGCCCACTCTTACCACCTGCTGGCGATCTGACAGAAAGTCCAGGATCCAGCTGCACAAGGCAGGGTCAAGGCCAAGGTCTCTGAGCCTCTCGTTGAGCCTGGATGGAACTATGGTGTTGAATGCTGAACTGTAGTCCAAGAACAGCATTCTCACACAAGCATCCCTCTTCTCCAGATGTGTAAGGATGGTGAGTAGAGCAGTGGCTATTTTTGCATTGTCTGTCAATCGGTTGTGTCGGTAGACGAATTGTAGGGGGTCCATTTTGGGTGGTAGCAAGCTGCAGATGTAGCCCTTAACCAGCCTCTCAAAGCATTCACTTATTATTGAGGTGAGTGCAACAGGATGCCAGTCGTTCAGGCATATTACCTTGGTCTTTTTTGGTACAGGGACAATGGTGGATAATTTGAAGCAGGAGGGCACTCTACACTGGGAGAGGGAGAGATTAAAAATGTCTTTAAACACACCTGCCGGTTGTGCTGCTCACATCCTGAGTACTTGCCCTGGGATGCCGTCCGGTCCCAAAGCCTTGTGACTGTCCACTCGTTGGAAACATCTGCGTACCTCAGCCTCAGAGATGACCAGGTTGCAGATTGTAGCGGTGACTTTCCTCGGAGGCTCAGAGTTAGCAACATCGAACCAAGTGTAAAAGTGATTGAGCTCATCTGGGAGAGAGGCCACGATGTTGGTGGCACCACTACGTTTGGCTTTGAAGTCTGCAATGGTATGCAATCCTCGCCACAAGTCGTGCACTATTCATTGTGAATCTTGACTCAGTCTGGTCCCAGTATTGTTATATCTAGAGAAGCATTTTGTATCTTCTTTCATACTTCAGTTAGCTTTCATTTGTATTCCATCTTTTTCTTCTTTATGGCTTTTTTAGTTGCCTTCTGTTGGTTTTTAAAAGCTTCCCAATCCAACTTCCCAATAAATTTTGCTCTATTAAATGCCCTCTCCTTGGCTTTTATGTTGGCTTTGACCTCCCTTTTCAGCCACGGTTGTGTCATACTGCCTTTAGAATGCTTCTCACACCAAGGTCGCTGGTGAACGCAGCAGGCCAGGCAGCATCTCTAGGAAGAGGTACAGTTGACGTTTCGGGCCGAGACCCTTCGTCAAGACACAGGTCTTGGCCCGAAACATCGACTGTACCTCTTCCTAGAGATGCTGCCTGGCCTGCTGCGTTCACCAGCAACTTTGATGTGTGTTGCTTGAATTTCCAGCATCAGCAGAGTTCCTCATGTTTACATTTTTAGAATGCTTCTTCTTTTTTGGGGTGTATCTATCCCATGCTTTCCAAGTTGTTCACAGAATCTCCACCCATCATCCCAGCTGTTGTCTCCATCCAATAAATTTTAGCAATCTCCTCTCTCATGCCTCTGCGATTCCCTTTACTCCACTGTGATACATCTGACTTTAACTTCTCCTTCTCAAATTGCAGAGTGAATTCCATCATAATATGATCTCTAGCCCCTAAGGTTTCTTTTTACCTGAAGCTCTTTAATCATTGCTGGTACATTGTATAACACCAAAATCAAAATAACCTTTCCTCTAATGGGCTCAACCATGAGCCGCTCTAAAAAGCCACTTCCAGAAAAGCATTCTGCAAAATGTCACCTCTTGCTAATGATTTGATTTCATTTTTTACCAGCAGAGCCATGCCACCTGTCTGCCCATCTGCCTGTCTTTTTGATGCAATGCATGTCCATGGATGTTAAGCTCTCAGCTGCAATCTCTTTCGGCCATGATTCAATGATGCCCACAACATCATACATACAATCTGTAACTGTGCTGCAAGTCTATCTACCTTTATTTTCCTTTTACATTGCAACTCATCTTGTTGACTGCAATTTTGCCCTGTCACCAGCCTCTCTCCTTGCTAGCTGTCTCACTACACACTGCCTCTGTTTGTTAACGAACTACCCCATCCTCGGCCCTATTAATCCAATTTTTATTCCCCAGCCAAATTAGTTTAAACCCTCGGAACAAATTTGCCTGCAAGAAGATTGCCCCCCACTCCCCCGGTTTCAGGTGTAACCCATTACTTTTGTACAGATCATATACCTTCCCTAGAAGAGATCCTCATGATCTGGAAATCTGAACCCCTGCCTCCTGCACCAGTTCCTCAGCTACGCATTCATCTGCTAGATCATCCTACTTTTACCCTCACTGAACATGCAGCAGTCAAGAGATTACTACCCTGGAAGTCCTGTTTTTCAGCTCTCTACCTAGCTCTCTAAAATCTCTTTTCAGGTCCTCCTCACCTTTCCTACCTATGTCATTGGTGCCAACATGTACCAGGACTTCTGGCTCTTTAGAATGCTGTAGAGCTAATCCAAGACATCCCCCATCCTAGCACCTGGGTGTGCTATCATACCATCTGGGTGTGTCTATCACGTCCTCAGAATCTTGTCTGTATATCTCTAACTATGGAATCTCCAATCGCTACTGCAGTTCTTTTCACCTCTCTTCTACAGTGCCAGATACCTGGTCGCTGTGGCTCCCGCCAGTAGGTCGTCCCCCTCAACAGTATCCAAAACGGTATATTGAGGGGAACGGCCATGGGGTGTTCTGTACTGGCAGCCCATTTCTCTTCCTTCTCCTGACAGTCAGCAGTTTCTTGCCTCCTGCAAATGAGGAGTGACTGTCTGCTCTGTAACTCCTCTGTGTCACCTCCTCATTCGCCCATATGAGCCAAATGTCATTGCGCTGCAGCTCCATTCCCTCGATGTATTCTCAGAGGAGCTGCAGCTCTGTGCAGAGGGTGCAGATGTGGTTATCTGAATTCCCACATCTCACACACAGAACAAAATGTTGGTCCATGGCCTCCTCTACTGCCACCATCAGATTACTTTCAGGTTGGAGGAAAAACACCTTACATTCTGTTTGAGTAGCCTTCAATCTGATGACATGGACATTGATTTCTCCAACTCCAGGTAATTTTTCCCTTTCTATCTTTTTCTATTCCCTATTCTAGCTCCGCTTTCACCCCTTCTCTTCCTCTCACCTTCCCATCACCTCTCTCTGATGCCCTATTCCCCCTTTCTCCTATGGTCCACTCCCCTATCCTATCAGATCCCTGCTTATTCAGCTGTTTACCTTTTCCTCATATCACTTCTCAGCTTTGCATTTCTTTCCCCCTCCTCCACCCACTGCTTTTGTCTGCACCTGGTCTCACCTATCACCTTCCAGATTTTAGTCATTCCCATATCCACTTTCTTTCCCCTTCCTTTCCAGTCCAGCTGAAAGACCTTTGCCTGAAATGTCAACTAGTCATTCTTCTCCATAGGTGCTGCCTGACCTGCTGACTTCCTCCAGTATCTTGTGTGTGTTACTCTGGGTTTCCAGCATCTGCAGAATCCCTTGTGTTGAAGCAATTTAGAACTTGCTTTGTGTTCCACCAATGTTAATCAGAATTAGAATCAGTTGTTTTCATCACTAACATATGTCACACTTCAAGGACGTCCATGTAAGTAGCCACTTGTAGCTGGAAAAACTGATAGCAAGGGCATCCAGTGCTAAAAGTCAACACCCCTGTAAAGGGAGAAAATCTTGACTGCTTTCACCTGAAGTTTCTATTCCACCTTCATCCTTTCCTTACAGACGATACTTTCAAGGTCTGCTGTCCCATGCTCATTCTTTCCAAATGATCATCATTCACAGATGTGTCAAAGGCTGACCCCTTTGCTAATGGCACACTGACATGATACAGGTTACCTGGAATGGGTTGCTAATTTGGTGCTATTTGAGCCCATTAAAGGACGTAAGGTTACTTTGTAAGCACAAGAGATTTTGCAGATGCTGGAGAAGTTCAAAGTACATATATGTCACCATATACAACCCTGAGATTCATTTTCTTGTCGGTATACTCAATAAACTATAGAATAGTAGCTAAAACAAAATCAATGAAAGACCACCCAACTAGGGCGTTCAACCAGAGTGCAGAAAACAAAAACTGTGCAAATACAAAAAGAAAGAAATATTAACAAATAAGCAATAAATATCAAGAACATGAGATGAAGAGTCCTTGAAAGTGAGTCCATAGGTTATGAGAACATTTCAATAATGGGCCAGCTAAAGTTGTGTGAAGGTCTCCCCTTTCTTCAAAAGCCTGATGTTGGAGGGGTTGTAACTGTTCCTGAACCTAATGGTGTGAGTCCTGAGACTCTTGTAACTTCTTCCCGAAGGCAAAAGTGAGAAGAGAGCATGTCCTGGGTGGTGTGGTGTCCCTGATGATGGATGCTGCTTTCCTGCTACAGCGTTTCGTGTAGGTGTGCCCAGTGGTTGGCAGGGCTTTACCCAAATTGGACTAAGCTGCATTCACTACTTTTTGTAGGATTTTCCATTCAAGGGCATTAGTGTTTCTATACCATGCTGAAATGAAGCCAGTCAATATACTCTTCACTGCACATCTATAGAAGTTTGTCAAAGTTTAAAATGCCATGCCGAATCTTTGCAAACTCCTAAGGAAATAGAAGTGCTGCTGTGTTGTCTTAGTAATTGTACTTACATGCTGGACCCAGGACAGATCCTCCAAAATAATAACTTTGAGGATTTAAAATTTTGACCCTGTCCACTTCTGATCCTCCAATGAGGACTAGCACATGGACCTCTGGTTTCCTTCTCTTAAAGTCAATAATCAGCTTTTTGGTCCTGCTGCCATTGATTAACAGGTTGTTGTTGTGGCACCACTCCCCCAATCTTTCATTCTCCCTCCTATCTGCTGATTCATCACCACCTTTGATTTGGCCTATGACATCAGCAAAGTTGAGTATGGCATTGGAGCTGCGCTTAGCCACACAGTGAAAAGTGTAAAGTGAGTAGAGCAGGAGCAAACCACATTTGTGGTGCACCTGTCTGGATGGAGATTGTGGAGGAGATGTTGTCGCTAATCCAAACTGAGTGATGTCTGCAAGTGAAGACATCAAGAATCTGGAAGCAAAGCACTGTTGTTGCCTATGTTGCTTGATTTAACTTTATAAGAGACTAGACAACGGGGTGACCTGTTGGGGCACCCTTTGAGAGAAGGGTAGTGCAGTCTGACGTGACGAAAATGAACATTAAATTTTCCTGAATGCTATTGGTATCGCTTTGCTTTAGAAACTGAAGTAGAAAACCTCAGTATATTAAAGAAAAATGACGCGTAGCAAAACAAATATAGCTCCTCCTCGTTTAAAAAAGGACACTTCTAAAGTCATCATTTCTGGCTTATCTGCCACCCTCATGCCTATCGTTGTCATTCTGGAAATGTGCAGCCCTTTCATCCCCCGTCTCTTCAGCTCTTCTGCTGTTTGTTGTTTGTCTCTGATCCTGGAGCTGTGCATGCCTTTCCTCCTCTGTCTCTTCTTCCCTCATCTTTTTTTGTCCTGACTCTTTGATCCTGGAGTCATGCGGCCCTGGCCTCATCCGATTCTTGTTCTCTCCCTGTCCTTGCCGCTTCCCGACGACATCTGGCGTCATCTCTTGACCATAATGTCCCCCTTCCCTCTCCATGCGGAATAATTAGGCTGACCATTTTTTTTACCCTGATGCTGGATAGAAGATACGAAGCACTAAGACCAAAGGATGCTGATTATTCTTGATGATGTGGTTGGCGCTCTCCTAAATGGACGTGATATAGTCACCGCTGTCCTTTGACTGCAGCAAAGGGTTTTATGGGTGTCTCAAGGTACGTCATTACAATAAGATTTAATTATCTCTTATTGATGGGTGGCAGTTAGATCAGTCCCAATCCTGCACATGCTGATGATGATTAGCAGAATGTGACCTTCGAAATAGAGCTGCCCTGCCCTTTTGCTCCAGTAGTTGTCACTGCTGAGGCTGGCCGTGCGCATGCATCAGGCTGTCGCGTCCCAACTTCCATGATGGCCGATTGGCTCTCGGGTGAAAGGCAGCCTGTTGATTTTTGGTGAATGAGCAATTTTATATGAATATATAACCCTGAACTTTTCCTGCATTCTGTAAGTTAGCATATTTAATTCGATTTAGCCAAAAAAATGCCGCTGTATGCACAGTTTGCGCTAATTGGAGGTCACAAACAGACAAACAGACAGACAGAGCATGAGAGTTTTAGTAGTATATAGATGATAGCATTCAAGTCCTGCCGCAACTGTCAACCATATAACCATATAAACAGAAACAGGCCATCTCAGCCCTTCTAGTCCGTGCCGAACTCTTACTCTCACCTAGTCCCACCAAGCTGCACTCAGCCCATAACCCTCCACTCCATTCCTGTCCATATATCATCGAACCTGCCTCAACCACTTCTGCTGGAAGCATCTTTCATTGGTCCAAGTGTAGTTCAGAATTGCCACTTCACTTGTGAAATGACGTTCTGAAAATCATACCATAAGACTATAAGACATAAGACAGAATTAGTCCATTTGGCCCATCGGGACTGCTCCACCATTCAATCATGGCTGATCCTTTTTTGTCCTCCTCAGCCCCACTCCCTAGCCTTCATCCTATAATCTTTGATGCCGTGTCCAATCAAGAACCTATCAAGCTTTGCCTTAAATACAATTACCTGGCCTCCACAGGTGCCTGTGGTAATAAATTCCACAAATTCACAACCCTCCGGCTAAAGAATTTTCTTCATTTCTCCGCATCTAGGTCTTAAATGGATGCCCCTCTATCCTGAGGCTGTCCCCTCTTGTCCTGGATTTTCCCCTCCTTGGGAAACATCCTTTCCACATCTACTCTGTCCAGACCTTACAACATTCAAAATGTTTCAATGTCATCCCTCCCTCACTCTTCTGAATTCCAGAGAGTATAGACGCAGAGCTATCAAATGTTCTTCCTTAACACAAAACACAAAATAATCTGCAAATGCTGGGAGCACCTCTGCTCTGTCTGCCACAACAGACAGGAGCTCACAGTAGCCACCCACTTCAACTCTGCTTCCCACTCCCATTCAGATATGTCCATACATGGCCTCCTCTACTGCCATGATGAGGCTAAACTCAGGTTGGAGGAGCAACACCTTATATACCGTCTAGGTAGTCTCCAGCCCCTTGGTATGAACATAGAATTCTCCAACTTCCAATAATTCCACCCCCCCCCCACTTCCCCCATCCCTGTTTCACTCTGCCCCCTCCCCCAGCTGCCTATCACCTCCCTCATGGTTCCGCCTCCTTCTACTACCCATTGTGTTTTCCCCTATTCGTTCTTCACCCTTCCTGCCTATCACCTCCCTGTCTCCCCTCCCCCACCCCTTTATCTTTCCCCTTACTGGTTTTTCACCTGGAACCTACCAGCCTTCTCCTTCCCACCCTCCCCCCAACTTCTTTATAGGGCCTCTGCCCCTTCCCTCTACAGTCCTGACGAAGGGTTCCGGCCTGAAACATTCTCCGATCTTTTCCGCGGATGCTGCCCAACCTGCTGAGATCCTCCAGCGTGTTGTAAATGTTCTTCCTTGTATGATAACCCTTTCATCTCTGGAACCTCCTCTGAATCCTTTACAATGCCAGCACATCTTTTCTTAGACGAGGAACCCAAAACTGTTCACAATACTCAAGGAAAGGCCTCACCTGTGACTTATAAATCCTCAGCATTACATCCTTGCTCCTGTATTCTTGACCTCCCGAAATGAATGCTAACGTTGCATTTTCCTTCCTCATCACCGACTCTACCTGCAAGTTAACCTTCATGATGTTCTGCACAAGGACTACCAAGTTCCTTGGCATGTCAGATTTTTGGACTTTCTCCTCATTTAGAAAATTGTCTGCACAGTTATTTCTCCTACCAAAGTGCATGACCATGTATTTTCCTTTTCTCTTTTTAAATCTTTTTATTGAATTAGTACACAAAAGGAAAACCATGTAGAAACTAGTACACTGTTGCGATATAAATTTACAAGAGATATTAATACACAAAAAAAGTAGTACAAACAGTGTAGTTTAGTTATAAAATAACGAGGTGATATAATAGTATACTAATTTTCCAGACATATCAATAAAGAGAAGAAAAAACCCAAAAAAAGACCCCAAAAAAAAACCCACCGTGCAACTAATCTAAAAAGCAAAACAAAGCAAAGCAATGGGCTAACTAGGTATCAAATAGACTTAAGCAACTTAAAACAATCACGTCCTCAAACCTGACCTCCATTAAAAACAATTAAAAAGCAAGAAGGGAATGTAAATATGGGCAAAGAGAAATAAAAAGCTACATTAAATGAAAATGTTGAATAAAAGATCTCCAGGTCTGTTCAAATTTAACTGAAGTATCATAAAGATTACTTCTGATTTTTTTCCAAATTTAAACATAGTATCGTCTGAGAAAACCAAAAAAACGTACTTGGGGCATTAATCTCCTTCCAATGTTGTAAAATACACCTTTTCACCATTAAAGTAAGAAATGCAATCATTCTACGGGCTGAAGGGGAAAGATTACTGGAAATTTTAGGTAATCCAAAGATAGCAGTAATAGGATGGGGAGAAATATCTGTATTCAATACCTTTGAGATAATATTAAAAATGTCTTTCCAAAAATTTTCCAAAGTAGGACAGGATCAAAACATATGAGTTAAGGAAGCTATCTCCCCATGACATCTGTCATAAGGAGGGTTAATATGAGAATAAAAATGAGCTAATTTATCTTTATCCATAGGTGCTCTATGAACAACTTTAAATTGAATTAGGGAATGTTTGGAACAGATAGAGGAAGTATTGACTAGGTGTAAAATATGTGCCCAGTCATCTGCCAAAATAGTGAAGCCCAATTCCTTTTCCCAATCTGACCTAATCTTATCGAATGGAGCTTTCCTAAGTTTCATGATAGTATTATAAATAATAGCCGTTACACCTTTCTGACATGGGTTAAGGTTAATTATAGTATCTAAAATATATGTAGCGGGTAATGCCAGAAAGGAAGAAAGTATGGTACTTAGGAAATTTCTAACTTGGAGATATCTAAAAAAAAGTATTCTTGGTCAGTTATATTTGTTAGATAATTGTTCAAAAGACATAAGGGAGTCATCTAAAAATAAATCCAGAAACCGTGATATACCATTGGTCTTCCAAATTTGAAAGGCACGGTCCGTAGAAGAGGGGTGAAAGAATATGTTGCCTAAAATAGGAATCGCTAGCCCAAATTGATTAAGATCGAAAAATTTTCGGAATTGAAACCAAATGCGTAAGGTATGTTTAACTATTGGGTTACAAAACTGTTTAAGGCGTTTCAAATCAAAAGGAAGAGAAGAACCTAAAATGGAGCCAAGTGCATAACCTTGAGCAGATTGTAATTCCAATACTACCCATTTAGGAATGGATAGTGTATCTTGGTCAAGTAACCAAAATTTCATGTGTCGAATATTAATTGCCCAATAATGGAATCTAAAATTAGGTAATGCCAAACCTCCATCTCTCTTAGCTTTCTGTAGATGTATTCTACCCAGTCTGGGGTTTTTATTTTGCCAAATAAATGAAGAAATTTTAGAGTCAACTTTGTCAAAAAAGGATTTTGGAACAAAAATCGATAATGCCTGAAATATATATAAAAATTGTGGCAGAATAAACATCTTAACAGCATTAATACGACCAATCAAAATTAGAAAAAGAGGAGACCACTTAAATGAAAGTTGTGTAATGTGATCAATTAAGGGTAGGAAATTAGTCTTAAATAAATTCTTACGTTTATAGGTAATTTTAATCCCAAGATATGAAAAATGATTATTAACCAATTTAAACGGGAGGTTCTGATATAAAGGAATTTGCTTATTAATCGGGAAAAGTTCACTCTTACTGAGATTTAACTTATAACCTGAAAAAGACTAAATTGTGCTAATAAATCTAAAGCTGCAGGAATAGATTTTTGAGGATTAGAAATATATAAAAGTAAGTCATCAGCATAAAGTGATACTTCATGAGACTTTAAACCACGAGTTATACCAATAATATTAGGAGATTTTCGAATAGCAATTGCAAGAGGTTCTAATGCAATATCAAATAATAAAGGACTAAGAGGACGACCTTGTCTAGTACCTCGAAAAAAAGGAAAAAAAGGTGAATTTAAAGAGTTAGTACGAACTGAGGCCATAGGAGAAAGATATAACAATTTGATCCAGAATATAAATTTCGGGCTGAAGTTAAACATTTCAAGCACCTTAAATAAGTAAGGCCATTCGACCCTGTCAAAGGCTTTTTCAGCATCTAGGGAAATGACGCATTCAGGATCATTTTGTGACGGGGTATAGACAATGTTTAAAAGTGTGCGAATATTATAAAAAGAGTAACGATTTTTAATAAAACCTGTTTGGTTTTCCGAGATAATATAAGGAAGTGCTTTTTCTAGTCTGTTTGCTAATAATTTAACAAAGATATTGGTCTATAAGATGCACATTGAGCAGGGTCTTTATCCTTCTTTAATATTAAAGAGATCGATGCTCTATAAAAGGATTCCAAGGTTTACCAAGTTTTAATGAGGCCTCTAGAACCCTGAATAGCCAAGGGATTAATGGGGATGCAAAAAATTTATAAAATTCCGGAGTAAACCCATCAGGACCAGGAGCTTTCCCCGGGTTCATAGAAAAAATAACATTCTTAATCTCCTCAGTGGTAAAGGAAGTATCTAACATAGAAGATATATCGTGTGAAATCTTAGGGAAATCTAGGTTATCTAAAAAGTCATACATATGTTTAGAATCTCATGGAGACTCTGATTGATATAAGGAGGAATAAAAGTCAAAAAAGGATTGATTAATCTCAGCTTGATCAAATGTCAGTTGATCTTTTTGATTATAAATCTGATTAATTTGAAATTTAGTAGAGTTAGTCTTCAACTGATTAACCAACAGTTTACCAACTTTGTTACTATGTATATAAAATTCGCTTCGTTTTCATTAATTGATTTGCAATAGAGGACGAAAGTAATAAACTGTGTTCCATTTGAAGTTCAGTTCTTTGTTTATACAACTTCTTAGAGAGAGCTGCAGCATATTTCTTATCAATTTCCTTAATCTTGTCCACAAGAACCAGCTCCTCCTCCTTCAACCTTTTCCTCAAAGCAGCAGAGTACGAGATGATCTGGCCACGAATATAAGGTTTAAGAGTATCCCAAAGGGTGTTCATGGATATATCCTCTGTACAGTTAATTGTAAAAAAGAGATCAATCTGTTCATTCATGAAGTTAATAAAATCCAAGTCCTGAAGCAACAGCGAATTAAAACGCCATTGTCTATTATTTTGTGTATTGGCCAATATTTTAATAGAAAGCTTAAGTGGAGCATGATCCGAAATGGTTATAGAGTCATATTCACATTTAACCACTGAAGAAATAAGACGAGAGTCAATAAAAAAAATTATCAATTCTTGAATAGGAATGATGAACATGTGAAAAAAAAGAGAAATCTTTTTCCTGAGGATGCAAAAAACATCAAATGTCCGTCGACCCAGAATCTGAGAGAAATGAATTAATCAAGGTTGCAGATTTATTTGGTAGAGTCCATAAAGGAGCCGAACGGTCCAATAATGGGAATAAACAAGTATTAAGATCTCCACCCCAGATTAGTGAAAACTCATTCAAATTCAGGAACAAATTAAATAATGATTTATAAAATTCCAGACAGTCCAGGTTAGGAGCATAGACGTTAACCAAAACTACCTTTTTATTAAAGAGTAAACCACTAACCAATAGAAATCTACCATTCGGATCAGAAATAATATCGTGTTGCACAAAAGTGATTAAGGGATCTATAAAAATAGAGACTCCTCAAATTTTGGCGTTAGAATTCGAATGTAAGTGTTGATCCTTCCAGAACTTAAAAAAACGTAATCTGTCTCCCCTCTGCACATGGGTCTCTTGTAAAAACAGAATATGTGCTTTAAGTCTCTGGAATACTTTAAAGATTTTTTTCCTTTTATTGGATGATTAAGACCGTTAGTATTCCAAGAGACAAAAATAATAGTAGACTCCATAATCCCTAAAGTCAACCGTCAAATAAAAGAGGATTGACAATAGGTTCGACCCACGAACCCAGAAAGGGAACAGAATAAACAAGAGATAACGGGAAAGAGAACGTGACAAACGCTTCAGTAATATAAGTAGCCCAAGAAGAAAGAAAAACTACACCCCACCCCCTGCCCCATAACCCCAAAGCTAAATCTAAGATAGACTAGCCAGAAAGAAGCGAGCACTAGATCCCCATGACTTCCGATAGACGCTCACTAAAAAAGACCGTGTATTTTCCAAGATTGTATTTCATTTGCCACTTTCTTGACCACTCTCCTAATTTTCCCAAGTCCTTTTGCAAGCTACCTGTTTCCTCAACACTACCTGTCCCTCCACCAACCTTCATATCATATGCAAACTTGGCAATAAAGCCATCTGTTCCATCATCTATATCATTGATATACAGCAAAAGAAAGAATTGGTCCCAACACTGACCTCTGCGGAACACCACTAGTTCCACTAGTTCTGGTTGGTAGCCGACTAGAAAAGAATCCTTTTATTCCCAATCGCTGCCTTCTTCCAAACAGCCAATGTTCTAACCAAGTTTGTAACTTTCCTGTAATACCATAGGTTCTTAACTTGGTAAGTATCCTCGTGTGTGGCACTTTGTCAAAGGCCTTCCGAACGTCCAAATATATAACATCCACTGTATCCCCTTCAATTTGTAATATCCTCAAAGTGATTCCCCCCTCATCCTTCTGAATTCCAGCATGTACAGACCCAGAGCCATCAAACATTCCTCGTGTGATAACCCTTTCATTCCTGGAATCACCTTGTGAAACTGCTTCGGATCACATCTTTTCTAAGATGAGGGGCCCAAAACTGTTCACAGTACTCAAGGTGGGGCCTCACCAATGCCTTATAAACCTCAGCATCACATCCTTGTTTTTGTATTCTAGACCTTTTGAAATGAATGCTAACATGGCATTTGCCTTCCTCACCACCAACTTGACCTACAAGTTAATCTTTAGGGTGTTCTGCACAAGGACTCCCAAGTCCCTCTGCATCTAGGATTCCTGGATTTTCGCCCCATTTATAAAATAATCCACATATTTATTTCTACTACCAAAGTGCATGACCATACATTTTCCAACATTGTATTTCATTTGCCACTCTTATGCCCATGTCCTTCAACACTACTTGCCCTTCCATCAATCTTCGTATCAGCTACAAACTTGACAACAAAGCAATCTATTCCATCACCTAAATCAATGATAAACAGCATAAAAAGAAATGCTCCCAACACAGATACCTGTGAAACACCACTAGACACTGGCAGTCGATCAGGAAAGGATCCTTTTATTCCTACTATCAAACAGCCAATGCTCTAACCATGCCAGTAACTTTCCTGTAATGCCATGGGCTCTTAACTTGGAAAGCAGCCTCATGTGTGGCACCTCATCAAAGGCCTTCTGAAAGTCCAAATGTATAACACCCACTGGTGGTGGCATCCGTTAGTCTCACGAGACCATGGATCTGCGCCTGGAAAGTCTTGCTTCAGTCTGTGTTAGAGCCGCGTCTGTTGTGGCTGTAGAGGCCCACACAGGAGTGACAGTCTCGGCTGCATCGACTGCACTTGAAGGCACTGTCCTCCAATGTTGTCTTGGTGCTGTTTTTCCGACGAGTGTGCTTTCCTTCAGCAGCAAGCCTCAGCTTCTCTTCACCTCTTTTTAGACCTCTGCATAGTTCCAGCCTCCAGTGAGAGCGATTGCTTGTGATGTCCTCCTACCTCTTGACGTTCATTTTCAGTGACTTCATGTCTCTCGTGCAAACATCTTTGAAACGAAGATGGGGCCACCCTTGTGCTCTCTTGCCGGAGGCCAGTTCCCCGTACAGCAGGTCTTTCGGGATCCTCCCATCTGACATGCAGTGTACGTGGCCCAGCCAGCGGAGACGGCGTGGTTGGAACAGGGTGAAGGGGCTCGGTATCTGGGTGCGGGCCAGGACCTCATTGTTGGTGACTGGGTCAGTCCACGTGATGTCCAGGATGCGTCTCAGGCTGCGAAGGTGGAAGGCGTTGAGACGCCGCTCTTGTCTGTAGTAGAGGCTCCAGGTCTCGCTGCCGTAAAGCAGTGTGCTGAGGACGCAGGTCCTGTAGACTGCAACTTTGGTGTGCGACATCAGCTTTCTGTTCTCCCACACTCTCTTTGTCAGCCTGGCGAATGTTGAGGCTGCTCGTCTGATCCGTCTGTTGATCTCGGGGTCTAAGGAAAGGCTCTCCATGATGGTGGAGCCATGGTATGTAAACTCGTGAACTATCTCCAGCTCATAGTTGTTGATGGTAATGGCAGGGGGGTGCTCAACGCCTTGGCCCAACACATTGGTTTTCTTCAGGCTGATGGTCAAGCTGAAGTCCTGGCAGGCTCTTGAGAAGCTGTCCATGAGGCGTTGCAGTTGCTCTTCAGAGTGTGTTGCCAGTGTCGAGTCGTCTGCAAACAACATGTCCCTGATGAGTACTTCACGACCCTTGCTTTTTGCCCTCAGCTGGGACAGACTGAACAGCCTCCCATCCAATCTGGTGTGGAGGTAGACATCCACTACATCCCCTTTATCTATTCTACTTCATCTATCCTCAAAGAATTCCAACAGGTTTGTCAGGCAAGATTTTCTCTGTCATCACACTTGAATGCCCCTGATCTGGCCCTCAACAGATTGCGGATCTCATGGTTCATCCAGGGCTTCTGATTGGGGAAGAACCTGGATGATTTTGTGGGGATGTAATCATCTAAAACTGTTTTAATAATGTCTGTAACAACCATGGAACGGTCATTCAGATCCTCAGATGAGTCCTTGAACACAGCCCAGTCTTGTGACTCAAAGCAATCCCCTATCCACTCCTCTGCCTCCCACAATCACCTTTTAGTTATCCTGATCTCTGGAGCTTTGCTCTTTAGCTTCTGCCTCTATGCAAATTGGAGAAGGACCGCTAAATAATATGACCTCCTGTAACGTGGTCTGGGCATGAAATGATTATCATCCCTTATCTTAGTGTAACAATGGTCTTATATGTTGGGACATCTGGTGCTACAAGTTGCAGAGTGGTAATTGGTCAGAGTTTTCTTAGGCCAAGCCTGAAGTCCCAAATTATGATTTGAACTGTGTGGGAAAGGACTGTTTCTAACTCCAAAGTAGCACACACACAAATTGCTGGAGGAATTGATTTCCAGCATCTGCCTGACCCGCTGAGCTCCTCTAGCATTTTATGTCTTTTGCTCTGGATTACCAGCATTTGCAGAAACTGTTGTGGTTATGATCTGTGAAGTCTCATCGAGGTATGTTTATCCTGAAGAAGTTTAATTCTGTTCTTCAATGGGAGTTCAGTGAGACACTCTCTGCTGTTCCCCTGCTGATTACTGCTGCCCACTGACTCGTTGGTCTCACTATTACGTTCTAGCTTGCACTCCTTCCTCTCCACCCTTCCCCCTTCCTCCTTCCTTTCCAGTCACGATGAAGGGTCTCAGCCTGAAACATCAACAGTTTATTCCACTCCATAGAACTATTTTGACCTTCTTTTGATAGTGAATTCCTGGAACAAATGTGACACTGAAACAAATACAGAATGGTTCATAAAATAACATTGACAGTTTACTTTTGTTTCTGTGCAGTGACCCATGCCTGCACAAAAGCCGTGTTGTTGACATAAGTTTGTTCATATCTCACGTGAGTCATCAACATTCTTGTCCAGAGGCTGAACTACCGTAATCTAATCCTGCTTAATATTTATCTGTATTGTTCTGTCCTGCCTTAAATTATTTTGCAAATACAAGCGCAGTCTTCAATCATCACCGCAATTGTGTTGATGCGCAAACAAACTGTGTTGTGGTGTTTTGCAATCTCTCAGTTCGTTTAGTAAACAGTCACTGCAACTTCCCTTTCTTTGTGGTCCTCACCAGAGCCCATAGGTGCCAAAATCTTCCAATAGAGGAACACAATTGTAGTAAATGCAGAAGTTTGTTATCTGGTGTTAGCTTGCATATAAGATTCAACAGTACAGTTGAAGAATCAATAATTTTACTGGATTAAAATTTAGAGATTGATATCTTCAAAATTTATTTTAATCACTTCCTGATGGCAAATGTTCAATGTGTGTTGACGCTTCTGTAAAGATACAGTGAAATGTTTTGGTTATGAACTTGGATGAGAAACATAGCTGTAACTTATCTCATCAGTGCATCAGGCAATGTGAGATATTTCAATGGACTGGCAAAGAGTTCAGGATTATTATTTAATTTTCAAAGCAATAACTAAAAACAAAGAATTACTATACTCTTTATCTACCCACAAACAAGGAGAGCTGTGTTAACAAGGATAACAGCTATGGTAGAAAGGGATATTAAATCCATGTACTGCTCCCACAGTATCAGGGGTATGGAAGAAAGAGTGAGGCATTGGCTTAGGCTTAGTTTCTTTTCAGTTCATAGTGGTGGTTTTGGGGACAGAGACGGGAGTTAGGGGTCAGGTTAGGGTTCAGTGACAGGGATAAGAGGGAGATAGAGCTCAGGCCAGAGTCAACAGGTCTGACTGCTAAAGGCTTGCTCTGTTGGGGCTGGCATGGAGGTTGCCCTTAGCATAATCCTCAGACATGTATTTCCTGTCGAAGCTAAATGACACATTTCACTGTACGTTTCGATGTATGTGAAAATAAAGTTACTCTTCATCTTTTTTTTCCTTGAAATTTAGTGGAAGTGTTCACAATGCTGAGGAGATTAATTTAAATATGTGAGGGAGTACAGGTTCCACTTGCAGAAAATGCAGTGACTAAGTTCACAGAATCTAAGTGATGGGAAATAGAAGCTGAAGGGGAATGTGGCCAATTCTATTTGATCAGTGAGTCATTGTGAGACGGAATATACTTACAAAGGATTGTTTTTACAGTAAGGACTGTTACACGGGTGTGGCGGTGGACGAACCCAAGTGCAGAACATGGGCGCTGGGGCAGAGTCGGGAGGCGTTATTGCTGTAGCAGCATGGAATCGGTTTCCAGGAGTGTCTTTACCAGAGGTCTTGGGTTTGGAGAGAATCCAGGAGCGATGCTAGACTTAGAACTGACAGTCCTAAGAACCATGAAATGAGGTTACTCACATTGGAGTTGACCATCGAACTAGCAGCTCCTTGTTGTGATCACAGGGATTCATCCTGCATTTTCAGATAGAAAGCAGGTGTGTATAGTTAGTGGAACCTGGGAATGATTGGAAATTAAACAAGGGGATTGAGGCCCAATTCCTGAGGTAAATAGTAAAGTAGGGGATTGCCAGAAGGGACCATGATAGTACTCCTCCCTCAACAGGAGACTCCAGACCCATCTGGATGGTCCCGATAAAAGTCTTGGATAAGGAAAGGGTCTAGGATGAAGGAACTGGGGACCCAGGAACGGTCTTCTGGGCCGTACCCTTCCCAGTCTACCAGGTATTGAAACCCCTGCCCCGACGGCACACATCTAGTAGTCGTCGGACAGTGTATGCCGGATGGTTGTCGATGATACGGGCAGGTGGGGGAGTCTCAACCGGGGGACACAAGGGGCTGACGGAAACTGGCTTTAACTGGGAAACATGAAAAGTCGGGTGGATACGCATAGATCTTGGCAGTTTTAGGCGGACCGCTGCGGGATTGATAACATTTTCGAACTTGAATGGTCCCAGGAAGCGAGGGGTGAGTTTCCTCTGCTCATTCTTGAGCTGGATGTCCTTGGATGAAAGCCACACCATCTGCCCCAGTTGGTACTCAGGCGCCGGAGTCAGGTGTCGGTCGGCCATCTTTTTATTGCGATTTGCTGATCTGAGTAGGGCCATGCGTGTCTCCTCACAAACCTTAAGGCTTGGATCGATATGCTCCTGAACCAACTGTACCATAATCTCCTCTTCTTGCGCAGGGAACAGCGGGGGTTGGTACCCCAGGGAGCACTCGAATGGAGACCTTCCAATGGCAGAGCTCACCAGAGCGTTGTGGGTGTACTCAACCCACGGGAGGTAGTCACTCCAGGTCGACGGGTTGTTTGCCGTTACGCAACGAGGCGTCACCTCCAGGTCTTGGTTGACCCATTCCATCTGCCCGTTCGTCTGGGGGTGGAAGCCAGATGACAGGCTAACTGATTCGCCTAAGGCTTGACAGAAGGCCTTCCATACCTGCGAGACGAACTGGGGACCTCAGTCGGAGATGATGTCCGCAGGGATTCCATGGAGGCGGAAGATGTGGTGGACGAGAAGAACTGCGGTTTCTTGAGAGGAAGGGAGTTTAGGGAGGGCTACGAATGCACTACCTTGGAGAACTGGTCTACGATAGTGAGTACGGTGGTGTTTCCATGTGAAGGGGGTAGACCGGTGATGAAGTCTAGGGCAATGTGCGACCAGGGACAGGTAAAGGACGAAGTAAACCCGCAGGTGGCCGATGAGAGGCTTTTCCCCGGGTGCAGATGGAGCATGCCGAGACATAGGAATGGATATCCACCTCCATGGACGGCCACCAAAAGTGTTTTATCCAGGAGTGCTAGGGTCCGTTCACTCCCGGGGTGACAGGCGAACCGAGATCTGTGCCCCCACTGGAGAACTTAAGACCTGACAGAAATGGGCACATAAAGGTGATCGCCGGGTCCTTTGCCGGGGTCGGGGTTGGGCTTCTTTTACTTTGGACTCGATCCCCCAAGTGACAGTGGCAACCACTCAGGCTGGTGGGAGGATAGTCCCTGGGCTGGAAGTGCACACCTTGGAGTCATATTGGCAGAAAAGTGCATCCCGCTTCACATTCTTGGACCCTGGATAGTATGTGAGGGAAAACTTGAACCGTTCAAAACATAATGCCCAACGGGCCTGGCGGGAGTTCAAATGTTTGACAGTCTGAATATACCCCAGGTTTTTATGATCAGTCCACACCACAAACGGTTGTTCTGCCCCCTCCAGCCAGTACTTCCATTCTTCCAATGCTAGTTTGACCGCCAGGAGTTCCCCATTCCCCACATCATAATTCCGCTCGGCAGGGGACAGTCGGCGAGAATAGAAGGCGCAGGAGAGGAGCTTTTCATCCGAACTTGATTGCTGGGACAGGGCTGCTCCTATCCCGGAGTCAGAGGCGCCCACCTCAACAATGAATTGACGGGCTGGGTCCGGATGGACCAGGATGGGAGCAGTGGTGAAATGCCTCTTCAGGTCGGTGAACGCTGAGTCAGCTTCGGAGTCCCAACAGGAGGGGGTAGTAGGCGAGGTAAGCTGGGTAAGGTGGGCCGCCACTCGACTGTAGTCTCTGATAAATTGGCAGTAGAATTTTGCAAACCCCAGGAATTGTTGAAGTTGTTTGTGAGTCGTGGGCCTAGGCCATTCTTCCATTGCCCGGATCTTCTCGGGGTCTGCTCTCACCTGCCCGCTCTCAGTGATATAACCCAGGAAGCTGACCGAAGGGACGTGGAACTCACACTTTTCTGTCTTCACAAATAACTGGTTTTCCCACAGCCTCTGGAGGACTTGACGGACATGGTGAATGTGTTCTTGTGGGGTGCTAGAAAATACCAGGATATCATCAAGGTAAATGAATACAAATCAATTAATAAGATCTCTCAGTACATCATTGATTAGGACTTGAAAAATGGTGGGAGCATAGGTGAGGCCAAACGGCATGATCAAATATTCGAAGTGGCCCAGAGGTGTATTAAAGGCCGTCTTGCACTCGTCCCCCTCCCTCATCCTGACTAGATGGTAGGTGTTACGAAGGTCCAGCTTTGAGAAGATGGTAGCTCCATGCAGTGGTTCAAAAGCCAAACTAATGAGGGGTAGAGGGTACTTATTCTTAATAGTTACACTGTTTAGGCCTCTGTAATCAATACAAGGCTGGTGCAGGGTTCTGAGTTGGATGATCAGCCATGATCATACTGAATGGTGGTGCAGGCTCAAAGGGCCGAATGGCCTACTCCTGTACCTATTTTCTATGTTTCTATGAAGCGACTCGTCCTTCTTTTCTACAAAGAAGAAACCGGCGCCTACCGGGGAGGATGAAGGTCTGATAATGCCTGCCGTGAGGGACTCACTAATGTACTTCTCCATGGCCTCTCTCTCCGGTCAGGATAGGTTAAAAAGGCGACTGATGGGTAATGAGGTCCTGGGGAGAAGATGGACGGCACAATCATATGGGCTGGGAAAGGGCCCATTGTTTACTAAATACCTGTCCCAGGTCATGGTATTCTGTGGGGACTCGGGACAAATCGAGAGGTTCCGGGACTGGCAGGGTCGCAGTAGCTTTCCTGGGAGATGGGGCTGACCGCAGGCAGTTGGCGTGGCAAGACGGGCTCCATTTGGCTATCCTCCCAGTAGACCAGTCGATATGGGATTGTGTTCGGTCAGCCATGGATACCCTAGAACTACCGGGGCTTGAGGTGAATGAATGAGACTGAATCGTACCTCCTCCCAATGGTTGCCGCATAGGATCAAGGTCAGGGGCGGCGTACAGTGGGTCACCCGAGCCAGCAGTTTTTCGTCCAGGGCCCGGGCCTCCAGGGGTGTAGTTAGTGACTCGCGAGGCATTCCAGCCTGGGAGGCTATGTCTTCATCCAGCAGGTTGCCCTCGGTACCGGAATCCACCAAGGCGGATAGGGTCAGGGCCTGTCATTGGTAATTCACTGTAGCCGCGATCTGCATCCGAGTGGGGGGGGGGGGCTGAAGGGAGTATCGTCCGGCTCATCAGGGCCCCCCCTTTTCGCTGGTGAGCCTTCCCTTTTGGCCGCTGAGGGCAGGTATCCTGGAAATGTACTGGCTGGCCACAATAGTAACAATCCCCAGCTCTCCACTTCTGAAGTCATTCAGCCAGGAGAGACGGTTCCATCCCAGCTGCATTGGTTCCTCCCCCAGGGTGGTGGGGATGGTCAGAGCAGGAGCTACACTTAGAGCGGCTGGGGAAGGGAGGCTGGCTGAGACTGGTAAAGTGGACTGTGGGCTTCCCCGAGGAGCGGGGCAACTGGTTCTTTCTCTCAGCCGCTCTTGAAGTCGATTATCTAATCGAATGACTAGTGAGATCAGAGAGTCCAGACAGTCCTCGCTGCCAGTTCATCCTTTATTTTGTCCAAGAGACTGTCGAAACACCCCCTGTAGGGCCTCGTCATTCCACCCGGAGTCTGCGGCTAAGGTCCGGAACTCGATAGAATACCTTGCTATGCTTCGCGAACCCTGACAAAGAGTCAGCAAGCATTTAGTGATGTCCTTATCACAAATGGGTAGTTCGTAGACCTTCCTCATTTCAGCAGCAAAGGAGGGGAAGGAGGAACAATCCTCTGGTTGGTTATCCCATATCGCAGTTGCCCAAGCCAACGCGTCCCCTCGTAACAGCCCCATGATATACGCAATCTGGGATTTATCTGAAGTGTAGGTATGTGGCTGTAGCTCAAAGACCAGAGAACATTGTAACAGGAAGGCCCGGCACCTCCCTAGGTCCCCGGCGTAGGGTTCGGGCTCGGGTACATGTGGCTCTCAAGGGGACTGTGTTGCTGATCCCAGGGGTGATGCCATCCCGAGCGGCGCGGTTTGGGTAGTGGGGGTTCTTGGAGGGGATGGAGACAGGGAAGTGGAAACTTGGTCCACCTGCTCACTGACCTTCCAAACATTCGTGGATAGCGTCTGAAGGTTTTCCGTGACCTCCTTAAGTAGTTGGTCGTGGGCGCCCAGTAGGTAGCCCTGGCTGGCAAGGGCCTGTTGTACGGGATCCGTGTTCTCTGGGTTCATTATGGCCAGTTTGTTCCATTACATGAGCGTGGCAGTGGACAAACTGAAGTGCAGAACATGGGCATGGGGCAGAATCAGGAGGCGTTATTGCTGCAGCAAGTGTGGAATCAGTTTCCAGGAGAGCCTTTACCCGAAGTCTTGGGTTTGGAGAGAATCCAGGAGCGATGCTAGACTTAGAACTGCCAGTCCTAAGAATCATGAAACAAGGTTACTCACACCAGAGTCAACCAACAAACTGACAGCCCCTTGTTGTGATCACAAGGTCTTTATCCTGCATTTTCTGATGGAAACCAGGTGTGTGTGGTTAGTGGAACCTGGGAATGATTGGACATTAAACAAGGGGACTGAGGCCCAATTCCTGAGGTAAATAGTAAGGTGGGGGATTTCCAGAAGGGACCATGATAAAGGACATGATTCAAGGCATTAGGGAAACAACAGCTAGAGGACTAATTTAGATTTCAAAACTAGCACAAACACAATGGGCCATTGTACAATAGTGCTGATATCCTATGATTCCAGATACTTTCCCCTGCACTATAGGACGTGCCAAATGGGATGGTCAATGATTATTTACTTAATATAGCCCATCACCCCCAACAGCAGCTCCCCAGGCAGTCCTGGGCAGTCTTTCAAGTTGTCCCCAGGTGTAGCCTATCCTCTTGGCATCAGATTGTTTCTCTCCCAGGGATGAGGTCTTTGGAGCTTCTGTAGCTTTGAGTTTTTACAGGATGGGGTTGCTAGTCCCATGCCTAACTCTTCCTCTTCCCATCCATTACAGAGCTGGTTAATGTTTAACTTACTCATTACATGGTGAAAGGAGATGATTCAACTCATCCAGCAAGGCAATCCCATCAGTCCCATTGCCCTATAACTTACCCATGGCTCAGCAAGTTTTCTCTCTCACGCAAAAATTGAGATCCATTTGATTCTATTTGCCATTTATTGTATAACCGGGCGTACTCTGCAGTCACCAATTAACCTTCCAGCATACCTTGGTGATGTTGTTGAGAGGAATCTGATTTGATGGAGGCAGATGTGAGAGCACGGAGTAACATCTGGTGAAACTTCTGAAATGCCTGTTTCATTGCCATCGCGACTGTGTGATCCGAGATCTCCGGAAGGGAAGGCCCCGAATCCTCGGCTTTTCCTGTTGCTTGGCGGCCGGGGCCGGGGTCGAAGCACTCGGCAGAGATGGTGCTCGGTGCTTGGTGTCGGAGGGCTGGTTGGAGGCTTGAAGTTTTTGGACAGACTCAGAGTCGGACTGTGGTTGGGTGCTTCCAGGATGCTGCATCGGCAAGTTTGTGGCACTGGAAGCTCATGGCAGGGAGAGTTTCTTCCTTCTACCATCTGCGTGAGATGTTGGGGCTATCGGGACTTTGAGACTTTTTTTACCGTGCCCATGGTCTGCTCCTATCAAATTATGATATTGCTTTGCACTGTTGTAACTATATGTTATAATTATGTAGTTTTCGTCAGTTTTAGTCTTGGTCTGTCTTGTGTTTCTGTGATATCATACCAGAGGAACATTGTATCATTTTTTAATGCGTGCATTTCTAAATGACAATAAACGAGGACTGAGCGTCCTCATAACCTAAAAAAAACTGGAGCTCCCAGGGCAAATATAAACAGTCAGAGGCAGAACATGCAACTTTCTGATGCAGAGCTCAACAGAAAAGTAGCAGAAGAATTCAGTTGGGAAAAGTGTGAAGTGATTCACTTTGGAAGGCTAAACCTGAAGGCATTTACAATATTAATGGTAGGATTCTTAGCAGTGTGGTGGAGTAGAGGGCCTTGGGATCCAAGTGCATAGATTCCTCAAAGTTGCTGCACAAGTTGATAAGATAGTTAATGCTATAGGGGAAGCAAAGGAGATCAGGATTGAACCCTGACTGGAACTCTAAGCGATCAGCACCATCCGGCACACCACTGTGGTGGGACAGAGTAGACAAGGCTTTGGGCAGGGATGATTATGAATGGATATTCTCTGACTCTATCTCAATATATACGAAATTCTTCTCTCCAGCTTCTACTAGCTGTGACATCAGCGAAACCTCAGTACAGAACAGACAGCATGGTGGTGTAATGGTTAGAACAATGTTTTCCATTACCAGTGGCCCGCGTTCAATTCCCACCACTGTCCATGAGGACTTCGTACATTCTCCCTGTGACTGCGTGAGTTTCCTCCAGGTGCTCTGGCTTCCTCCCACCATCCAAAGACATACCAGTTGGTAGGTTAATTGGTCATTGTAAATTTTCCCATGATTAGGCTAGGGTTAAATCTGTGTTAGGGATCTGGAGCGCAGCTGGATAACCTCCAGCTTCTACAGGAGAGTGAGTTATAGGGAAGTAGTCACCTTGAAGTTGCAGGAGACGAGTAGTTAGGTGACTGTCAGGAGGAACGGAAATGTGAATAGGCAGTTAGTGCAGAATACCCCTGTGGCCATTCCTCGACTGATATATTGCCTTCCAGGTGCCAGGGTCAGGGACATCTCAATTCATGTCCACAACATTTTGGAGAGGGAAGCAGAGCAGCCAGATGCCATGGTACATATTGGTACATATTGAACAGCAAAGGAGTCCTGAAAAAAGAATTTAGAGAGTTAGGTAGAAAGCTGAGAAGCAGTACCTCCAGGGTAGTGAATCTGGATTGCTTCCTGTGCCATGCACCAGTGAGGGTAGAAACTGGATGATTTGGCAGACAAATGCGTGGCTGAGAAGCTGGTGCAGGGAGCAGGGCATCAGGTTCTTGGATCATTGGGATCTCTTCTGGGGGTGGTATGACCTGTTCAAAAGTGAAAGGTTGCAGCTGAACCTGAGGAGATCCAATATTCTTGCAGGCAGGTTTGTTAGAGCTGTTGGGGAGGGTTTAAACTAATTTGGCGGGTGGGGGGGAAACAGAGTGAAGGGACCAAGGTAGGATGGTGGTAAAAAACCAAAAATAATGTGCAGTCAGACTGTCAGGAAGGGCAAGCAGATGATAGGACATAATTTCAGCCAGCAGGGTGAGTAGCAGTGCACTAGGGATGCAGAATCAAAAAGGGTAGCAAATACAGTACTCAAATTGTTATATCTCAATGCACACAGTATAAGAACTAAGGTGGATGATCTTGTTGCACTATTACAGATTGCCAGGGATGATGTAGTGGCCATCACTGAATCGTAGCTGAAAGATGGTTGTAATTGAGAGCTGAATGTACAAGGTTACAGGTTGTATTGAAGGGATAGGAAGGTTGGCAGAGGGGGAGGTGTGGCTCTGCTGGTAAAGAATGGGATTAATTTAGTCGGAAGATATGATACAGGATCAGAAGATGTTGAATTCTTGTAGGTTGATTTAGGAAGTTGCAAGTGTAAAAGGAGTCTGATGGCAGGTACATACAGACCTCCTAACAGCAGCTGGGATGTGAACTACAGATTACAATAGGAAATAGAAAAGGCATGTCAAAAGGGCAATGTTATGATAGCCATGGGAGATTTTAACATGCAGGTCGATTGGGAAAATTGGGTTGGAAATGGATCTCAAGAGAGTGAGTTTGTTACATGCCTATGAGATAGCTTTTTAGAGCAGTTTGTCGTTGAGTCTGTAAGGGGGTCAGCCTCACTGGATTGGGTGTTATGAAATGAACTGGAAGTGATTTGGGAGCTTAAGGTAAAAGACCCTTAAGAGGCAGTGACCACAATATGATTGAGTTCAACTTGAAATTTGATAGGGTGAAAGTAAAGTCTGACATTTCAGTATTTCAGTGAAGTAAGGGAAATTACAGTTGTGTGAGAGAGGAGTTAGCAAAAGTAAATTGGAAGGAGATGCTGGCAGGCATGACTGCAGAGCAGCAATGGTATGAGTTTCTGAGGAAAAAGAGGAAAGTGCAGGATAGATGTTTTCCAAAAATTGTGGAGGCATTAGTAATGATCTTTCAAAAATCAGTGGACTCTGGAATGGTGCCAAAGGTCTGAAAAATTACAAATGTCATTCCAGTCTTTAAGAAAGAAGGAAGGCAACAGAAAGGAAATTATAGACCAGTTGGCCTGACTTCAGTAGCTGGGAGGATGTTGGAGTCAATTGTTAAAGATGAAGTTATGGAGTACTTGGTTGCACAGGACAAGATAAGACAAAGTCAGCATAGTTTCCTCAAGAGAAAATCTTGCCTGGTGAACCTGTTGGAATTCTTTGAGGAGATTACATGTAGGATAGATAATGAGGAGGTAATGGATATTGTATATTTGGATTTTCAGAAGGCCTTTAATGAGTGCCACACATGAGGCTGCTTACCAAGTTAAGAGCCCATGGCATTACAAGAAGGTGACTGGCTTCGTTAGAGCATTGGCTGATTGGCTGGAGGCAGCGATTAGGAATAAAAACAACCTTTTCTGGTTGGCTGCCAGTGACTAGCAGTGTTCTGCAGGGGTCAGTGTTGGGGTCATTTCTTTTTATGCTTTGTATCAAAGATTTTAGACCCAGGTGGTGGTGCAGTGGCATCAATGCCGAACTTCGGGATGAAAGGTCCTGAGTTCGAATCCAGCCGGCTCCCCTGCATGCCTTCCATCTGTGCTGGGTTACAAGCTGGTGATCTCTTTGGAAACTCACCTGGCAGAAGGCAACTGCTGTAACTTGCCTCGTACGCAGTTCCCCACTATGTCAGAGAGGAGTGGAGGGAAATCGTCCACTAACCAGAGAAACTCCGGATGCAACGTACCTTTCCATCAATGATTTAGATGATGAAATAGATGGCTTTGTTGCCAAGTTTGCAGATGATATGAAGATCTGTGGAGGGCCAGGTGGTGTTGAGGAAACAGGTAGACTGCAGAAGGACTTAGACAGATTAGGAGAATGGGCAAGAAAGTGGCAATTGGGAGGAGGAGAAGATGGTGGCGCGACGCAGTGCGCGCGGCTTCTCCGGTGATGAATATCTGTAATCAGTCAAGTAGGAGGCCGTGCACCATTCTGATTTGATGGAGGCAGACATGAGAGCACGGAGGAACATCTGGTGAAACTTCTGAAATGCCTGCTTCGCTGCCGCTGCTACCGTGATCCGAAATCTCCGGAGGGGAAGGCTCTGAATCCTCGGCTTTGCCTGTTGCTTGGCAGCCAGGGCCAGGGTCAAAGTGCTCGGCAGAGATGGTGCTTGGTGCTCGGTGTTGGAGGGCTGGTCGGAGGCTCAAAGTTTTTGGACGGACTCAGAGTCGGACTGTGGTCAGGTGCTTCCAGGATGCTGCATCGGCAAGTTTGCGACGCTGGAAGCTCATGGCAGGGAGAGTTTCTTCCTTCTACCATCTGCGTGAGATGTTGGGGCTATCGGGACTTTGAGACTTTTTTTTACCATGCCCATGGTCTGCTCTTATCAAATTATGGTATTGGTTTGCACTGTTGTAACTACATGTTATAATTATGTGGTTTTTGTCAGTTTTAGTCTTGGTCTGTCTTGTGTTTCTGTGATATCATACCAGAGGAACATTGCATCATTTTTTAATGCATGTATTTCTAAATGACAATAAATGAGGACTGAGTGTCCTCATAATTAAAAAAAAAGGAAATATAATGTTGGAAAATGCATGGTCATGCACTTTGGTAGTAGAATTAACTGTGCGGACCATTTTCTAAACGGGGAGAAAATCCAAAAATCTGAGATGCAAAGAGGCTTGGAAGTCCTTGTGCAGAACAACCTAAAGGTTAACTTGCAGGTCGAGTCATTGGTGAGGAAGGCAAATGTAATGTTTGCATTCATTTCAAGAGGTTTAGATTACAGGAGCAGGAATGTGATGCTGAGGCTTTATAAGGCAGTGAATATTGTGTACAGTTTTGGATTCCTCATCTTAGAAAAGGTGTGCTGGCATTGGAGAGAGTTCAGAGGAGGATCACAGGGATGTTTCCCGAGGATGAAAGGGTTATGATATGAGAAACATTTGATAGTTCTGGATCTGTACTCATTAGAATTTAGAAGGAGAGGGGCGATTTCATTGAAACCTTTTGAATGTTGAGAGACCTAGTCAGAGTAGATGTGGAAAGGATGTTTCCCATGGTGGGGGAGTCTGGGACAAGTGGATACAGCCTCAGGATAGAGTAGAATCTATTTAAAACAGAGGTGTGGAAAAATGTCTTTAGCCTGAGTGTGGTGAATTTGTGGAATTTATTGTGGCGGCTGTGGAAGCCAGGTCGTTGGGTGTACTTAAGGCAGAATTTGGTCAGATCTTGATTGGACATAGCATCAAAGGTTACGGGGAGAAGGCTGAGGAATGGAGCTATGGAGGGGATAAAAGGATTGAATGGTAGAGCAGACTTAATGGGCCAACAGGCCTAATTCAACTCCAATGACTTATGATCTTATGGTCCAAATTGGTGGGGGGTCACTATTCAGCGCATCTTGAGGGGTTGGAGTGCCTATTCTGTGCTATATCTCAATCAATCAATAAATAGATAGGTAGATAGATAAATAAATAAACCCATTGGGTTTTCTGTGGCTCCGTAACGCAAAGTTAGACTGACAACTTGCTTATGTCATTGTGGAGATGAATCAAATCAGGTTTATTATCACTGCCACACGTTGTGAAATGTGTTGTTTGCATCAGCAGGACAGTGTGATACATAAACAATAAGAAATGTCTAAAAGAACAGTGCAAAAATAGAGTAAAAAGTGAGGTTGTGTTCACAGTTCATGGTCCATTCAGTAATCTGATGGTGGAGGGGAAGAAACTGTTCTTGAAACATTGAGTGTGTATCTTCAGGCTCTGGTACCTCCTTTCTGATGGTTGCAATGCAAAAAGGGAATGTCCTTGGTAGTAGGCGTCCTTAAGGATAGATGCCATCATGACTTTTGATGATAAAACAATGATGTTCAGTCTCTAGTTGTAATTCTGGAGCTCTAACCTTAAAGTTGTTTAACTGAGGATATGATAGTTGTCTTAATCAGTTCATTGCTTTAATTTTAACATTTTCTCTCTCTCTCATGGCTTCTCTCTCCAGTACGGGATGAAGATTGACACCACTGCTTTAGGGTGACCCCAGAATTGACAGAAACACAGAGCGCAGGGTCAGGAGAAGACGAATCAGCACATCGAGTTTACCCCCCCCCACCCCACCGACTATACAACTTCAATACCCTGCTCCAGTTTCTCCCATATCCCTGTGGCCTTCTAACCTACAATAGGAGAAATATCTGAACAGAATTAAGCATTATTCAGCATGGCAACAGACCCTTCAGTCTAACTCATCAATGCCAAGCCATGCCTAGCTGAGCTACTTTCAACCAGCAGATATTTGGAATTTGAAATGCACTGTCAGAGGGGATGCTAAAGGCAGACACTCATAGTATTTCAGAAGGGTGTCAATAAGCACGAACACCAATGCATAGATGAACTAATAAATGGGATCCATTTTCATATGAGCTCAATGGATTTCACGGACATGGTGAGGTGAAGGATTGTTTCTGAATCAAAACTGGAGACAAATCGGCATATTGGAGAGAGATTGAAAATCTGGTTGAACAATGCCGTACAGCAACTAGTCAGTGTCTGCAAAACCATTGAGTTGATTATTGCCTACAGGTGAACATTTATTTGCAATGTGATGAGCAGGTGTGATCAGGGGCTTGGTTTGCCACTTAATGTGAAGGTGTGGCAGCCCGCACACGCGGGGCTTGAACCGCCTTCAGGAGCCACGAGCAGACACGCGATAGCGCGTTTGGAACTACCGCTCTGGGCGGACCTTCTGGGGACAGTCTGATGTCACATCCGCCCCACGGGTCGCAAGGGCCCATGGGAGGGGAGATTTAAGCGTGCGATTTTGAATCAGTAAAGGCATTCTGAGTTCAGCTCTCTCTCCCTCCGTGCGTTTCTTTAGTAGCACGTGTGCGCGCGACTACATTGGTGACCCCGACGTTCCAGATGGCATCTGAAGCCGGCAACTCAACGACCAGCCATGAGTTCAAGCAACTCGCACAGCGCGGTCTCTCTGAAGCTCCCGACTTTCTGGGCCACTTAGCCCCACGTTTGGCTCGAGCAGGCTGAGGCCCAGTTCAATATCAGAGACATTACAGCCGATGCCACACGGTACTACTACATGGTCAGCATGCTCGACTAGAAGGCGGCAGGCCGGGTCATCGACTTCCTATGCCAGCCACCAACGGATGCAGGTACACTAAGCTTAAGGCGCTCCTGATCCATACCTTCAGAATCTTCCGCCACGAACGGGCCACACAGCTCCTACACATGGACGGCCTGGGCAACCGCACCATCCGAGCTCATGAATGATATGCTGGTGCTCATGGACAG
This sequence comes from Mobula hypostoma, assembly GCF_963921235.1. Taxonomy (NCBI): domain Eukaryota; kingdom Metazoa; phylum Chordata; class Chondrichthyes; order Myliobatiformes; family Myliobatidae; genus Mobula; species Mobula hypostoma. Next base: position 80,955,715 of record NC_086105.1, on the reverse strand, counting down.
TCATAAGCCATGCTTTTTATTTGAACAGTTGTTCCTCAAGCAAATGCCGGAGGACATTCACCTCCTCCTCGCAAGTGAGGATTTCAGTGACCCACGCAGGGCTGTGGCTAAAGCAGATGTCCTTTGGCAGAGCAAGCAACATGGAGCAGCCTCCACTGGCCTAGCCACAATCGCGTGCCGCAAAGCCTAGGACCCGCAGCTGAAGCCGTTGAGACCCATGGGGGAAAAAGATGAAAGTTCAGAACAATGGTGTTTCCATCACCAAAGATGGGGCTCAGGCGCACACCGCTGCCGTCCACCATGTGCTTTTTCCGGGAAACGCTGGGGCCAGCCGTCGCTAATGGCTACGATGGCTGGCCACCGAGACAGCCTCCTGTACCTCTGGGACCGACACTCCGGGCGGCGCTTCCTGGTAGACACTGGGGCCGAAGTCAGCGTACTCCCCCTCTCGAACATGGACACTCGTAACGCAGTCCCAGGCCCTGAACTCACCGCTGCAAATGGCACCAGTATTCGGACGTACGGCCCGCGAGCTATCTCACTGTATTTCGGGTCCAGCCGTTTTACTTGGACTCTCGCGTTGGCAGCGGTGTCACAGCCACTACTAGGAGCAGATTTCCTACGAGCCAGATGCCTCCTGGTCGACGTAAAAGGCTAACATTTGGTCCATGCCGAGACATTCCAGACTTTCCAGCTCAGAGAATCCAAGCTACCGGCCCTCCACCTGGATTCCGTGACCCTCTCGGGTAACGAATTCGCCAGGGTGCTGGCGGAATTCTCCTCCCTAGTCACCCTGCAGTTCTCCACAGCTGACCCCAAGCACGGCGTGCAGCACCACATCTCCACACAAGGACCGCAGCTGCACGCCCGAGCTCGCAGGCTCCCACCCAACAAGCTCCAACTCACTAAGGAGGAGTTCCGTAAGATGGATGGATAGGTATCGTACGCCGCTGAGATAGCCCATGGGCATCCCCGCTGCACATGGTGCCCAAGTCCGCAGGAGGATGGAGGCCCTGCGGAGACTACAGAAGGCTCAACGACACCACAACCACTGACAGATACCCGGTACCCCACATCCAGGACTTCACGGCGAACCTGCACAGAGCGACCATCTTCTCGAAAATCGACCTGGTCAGGGGAGCCATCAGATCCCAGCACACCCCGACGACGTGCCCAAGACAGCCCTCATCACCTCGTTCAGCTTGTTTGAATTCCTGAGGATGCCTTTCGGTCTCAAGAACGCAGCCCAAACTTGCCAAAGGCTCATGGACTCGGTGTGACGCGGCCTGGATTTCGTTTTCATTTACTTGGACGATATCCTGGTGGCCAGCAGTTCGCACCAAGAGCACGTGGCACATTTGCGCCAGCTCTGCCACCACCTGAGCGACCACAGACTGGCAATCAATCCAGCAAAATGCCAGTTCGGGCTGACAGAGATCGACTTCTTGGGCCACAGAGTCAACTGACATGGCGCAGTTCCCCTACTGGACAAGGTCCAGGCCATCCGCCAGTTCCCCAAGCCCAGCACGGTCAAGGGCCTGCAGGAGTGCATAGGGATGGTCAACTTTTATCATCGGTTCGTGCCGGCGGTGACACGCATCATGAGACCCTTGTTCAGCCTGATGGCCGACAAGGCCAAAGAGGTGGCACGGGACGCGGAGTCCACGGAGGCATTTGAGCAGGCCAAGGAGGCACTGGCAAAGGCAGCCCTCCTAGTACACCCGAGAGTCGATATACCCATGGCACTCACAATCGACGCTTCCGACAGGGCAGTCGGCGGAGTCCTGGAGCAGCTCGTCGAGGACCAGAGGCGACCACTCGCTTTCTTCAGCCGACACCTACGGCCACCAGAGGTGAAGTACAGCGCCTTCGACAGAGAGTTGCTAGTGCTCTACCTGGCTGTCCGGCAATTCTGGTACTTCCTCGAGGGAAGGGAGTTCACCGTGTATATGAACCACAAACCCCTCACCTTCGCACTGGCCAAGGTATCGGACCCATGGTCAGCTCGGCAGCAGAGAGACCTGTCCTTTATTTCAGAATTCACCACGGACGTCCGCCACATCGCAGGGAAGAACAACGTCGTCGCCGACACACTGTCTCGCCCCTGCCTCCACTCTGTAGGCATACCGTCCTCAGGAATAGACTACGCAGCACTGGCGGAGGCACAACGGTCGGACACTGAGATCCCGGCTTACCACACCGCAGTTTCAGGGCTCCAGTTGGAGGACGTCCCCATCAGCCCGGCAGCGGATCGACTCCTATGCGATGTGTCTATCGGCAAACCCCAACCCGTGGTACCAGCAGCATGGAGACGCCGGGTGTTCGACATGCTGCATGACCTAACCCACTCGTTCATCCAGGCATCCATCAAGCTGGTAGCAGACAGATTCGTCTGGCACGGTTTGCGCAAACAGGTCGGACACTGAGCCAGGACCTGCGTGCACTGCCAGACCGCTGAAGTCCAGCAGCACGTGAGGGCTCCCTTCCAGCAGTTCCGATGCACAGGAGGTTCCAACACATCAACGTGGGCATCGTCAGCCCCTTGCCAGTCTCCCAGGACACCAGGTATATATTTACCATGGTAGACAAGTTCACCAGATGGCCAGAAGCCGTACCGCTCGCAGATACGTCCACTGAGACCTGCGCCAGGACGCTCATTGCAAACTGGATTGCCGGGTTCGGCCTCCCAACGGACATCACCTCCGACAGAGGGGCGCAGTTCACGTCTGGTTTGTGGACAGCACTGGCGCAGCTCCTGGGCACCCAGCTGCATCACACCACAGCGTACCATCCCCAGTCCAACGGTTTGGTACAGCGATTCCACCGGCATCTCAAGTCGGCCCTGATGGCGTGCCTCAGGGGCCCCAACTGGACAGATGAACTTCCCTGGGTCCTACTGGGCATCCGCACAGCCCCCAAGGAGGACCTGGACACCTTCTCGGCGGAATTGGCCTACGGCGCCCCCCTGACGGTCCCAGGCGAGTTCGTACCAGAGGCCCGAGTTTCAGAAGAAACTCCAGCAACGGTGCTAACAAGGTTGCAGGACAAGATAGGGACCCTGGCACCGGTCCCAACCTCCAGGCATGGTCCCACGCCATCCTTCACCCCTAAAGACCTCCGAGACTGTGAGAATGTTTTTATTCGCAGGGGCATGCACAGGTCACCTCTACAGCAGCCGTACGAGGGACCCTTCAAGGTGATCTGGCACAATGGAACCACATGTGTCGTGGAGGAGGGTGGCCAGGAAGAGACTTTTACAGGGGACCACCTCAAACCGGCGCACTTGGACATTGAGCAACCAGTGAGGGTACCTGCACCACGCCGGCAAGGCCGGCCACCCAGGCAAGCCACAGAGATTGGGGGCTCCACTCCCATAATTTAACCGTGATGGATGCAAGGAGTTATAAGTACTTCTATTGCATAATTCAATCAGACTTAATAAGAAGTCAAGTCACACCATGGGCTTCACTTCAGAGGAGTAACAAACTTCCCTGCTTCATACACTTAGTGGCCACTTTAGTCTGATGGCCAAGAGCTCAATTTTGATTTCACCTGTCCATAAAACCTTCTTCAGCTGACTTCAGAGTCAACCCCATATACCTTCTGGCAAACTCTAGCTGAGATTTGATGTGAGTTTTTTCAACAGTGGCTTTCTCTTTGCCGCTCTCCCATAAAGCTCCCATAAACAACAAGTTGGAGAAATCAATGTTCATACTGCCAGGTTGGAGACTACCCAAATGGAATATGAGATGTTGCTTCTCCAACCAGAGAGTGGCCTTTTTGTGGTAACTGAGGTGGCAATGAGCCAACATGTGAGATAGGGAATTAAAATGATTGGCCACCAGATTATCTTCCCTGATGCAAATGGCGCTGAGGTGTTTGACAGTGGTCTCCCAATCCATGTCGGGTCTCACCAATGCAGAGGAGGCCACACCAGAAATACCAGATACAGTAGATTGTCCTGACAAACTTGCAGGTGAATTGTTGCCTCACTTGGAAGGACTGTTTCGGAACCTGAATGTTGGTGACTGAGAAGGTAATTGGCAGGTGGAGCACTTGTCCTGCTTGCAGGTATAAGTGCCAAGAGGGAAATCAGTGGAGAGGGACAAATGAACAAGGGAATCACAGAGAAATTGATCCCTGCAGATTGCAGGAGGGTGAGGATAAGATGTGTTTGGTGGTAGGATCCCACTGAAGATAGCAGAATTTGCGGAGAATAATGTGCTGGATGCCAATGCTCAAGGGGTGGTAGGTGAGGACAAGAGGTCTGTAGATGTCTTTTAGATCCAAGGTTTCAACTTACAGACTTATCAGACTTTTAAGGCTGCATATTCATTTTTAAATCTATTCACAAATTTTTCTTCAGTTAACTTTGTTTGTGGTCAATTAACAAAAAATAATCAAACACACCCCTCCACCTTAATTTCTCTCTTATTTTATCTCTCTCTCTGTTTCTCAAATTGAATTGTTTAATTGTCATTCAAACCATCCATGCTATACAGACAAATGAGACAGCATTCCTTTGGGCCAAGGTGCAAAAACATACTTGTGCATTCAAAATAGCGAGAAAGGAATAAAAAAGGACATAATCACATAAGAAAACATTTTTAGTCCAAGACCCTAAGTGACAGGTCCTCAAATTGATGGTTCCCGGCGGTTCAGCCTGTAATTCCAACACTGGAAGGCAACACCGACAGTAAAGGCCAACCCCGACCAAGCCCGGGCACTGCGCTACGACACAAGCTGACGGCTTGAGAAGCGACAGTAAAGGCCAACCCCGACCAAGCCCGGGCACTGCGCTACGACACAAGCTGACGGCTTGAGAAGCGACAGTAAAGGCCTACGACACAAGCCTAGTCCTCACTACAACCAAGGTGCTCCGAGTAGCAGGTAGCAGCATAGTCTCCAACCAGATCAGCTCTTCTGACCCCAATCTGGCTCTTACCATGGCTCAACAGCCCAACTCAAATCCCTCAGCCTGGCAGCCCGACTGGTGAGACTCGCTTCCCTCAGTCCAATGGCCTGATGGCCCAACCTGACTTCTTCGGTCTGATCGGCTGATTCGTCTTCTCTGAACCACCTACGACACTCCGGCCAACTACTTTGAACAATGATCAGCTCACTGATGCAGTAGACTTGCTGTACATATAGTTATTAGAGTAAAGAATAGTCTTAATATGTATAGAATCACAATTAACAAAGGAAAAAAACATCTTTGGTTGGCCTCCAAGTGACCACTGTTTGTATAGATGCTGCCATCTTACCGGAAGAGGTGATTTGCTGTTTCTCTATTTGCCTTGCTCTCTCTATCTCTCTGTCTGTCTGTCTCTGACTTTCTCTCTATCTCTCAGTCTGTCTCTATCTCTCTGTCTTGCTCTCTCTATCTCTCTGCCTCTCTCTCGCTTTATCTGTCTGTCTCTGTCTGTCTGCCTGTCTCTCTCTCTCACTCACACTCCCTATGGTTTTGTTAGTGGCTTTAGAGCAGAATTTTCACAGCAGTACCACGGTGTATAGATACTTTTGAATTTTTTGAGGAGAAGCTTATCTGGTGAGCTCTGACTGCTTTCTACATAAATGTTCTGAGTAATATCTATGTAAGGACAATCTTCATTCATTCAACCTGATCACCCCTTTTCAGGATGTTTCATGGTGCTCATTACAAGAGTTTAGTGTGGACAATTTCAACCAGAGGCTAGAAAAACAAAAGCAACTAAATCTGTTTATGGACTCTGCAGCTGTTTGATGTATAAGATACCTTTGTTGGTAATTTATTTGCTGATTCAAATATTGCAGACAATAAAGGAGATAATAATTCAGGAAAATCAAAAATAAATCAATAACTGGAAATGTGAAATCGAAACAGAGAATGGCAGAGATACTCAGCAGGTGAGGTAAACCTGTGGAAGGGGAAATGGTAGTGATGTTTCAGATTGAAGACGTTCATGAAGGGTCCTCACACTGAACTGATTCTGTTTCTCTTTCCATAGATATTGCCTGTAAAGTGCTTCATGCATTTTCTGTGTCATAATTAAGATTTTTTTCACCATCTAGGAAAATGTATTAGCTTTGGAGTGAAGGAGGATAAGCTGTGACTTGATAAAGGTAGGCATAGATTGAGCGGACAGCCAGAAACTTTTTTCCCGGGAGAATAATTTTACGGTGATAGCAGTAGAGGAGATATAAAGGATAAGTTCTTTCAACAAAGAATGATGTGGAGAGTGTATGGAGCACTGTGCCAGGGGTGGTATTCAAGGCAGATATGTTAAGGATGTTAAAGAAACTCTTAGAAATGCACATGGATGATAGAAAAATGGAGGACTATGTGATCTTAGAGTTGGTTAAAAGGCTGGCACAGCATCATGTGCCAAAGGGCTTGTGCTGTTCTGTATTGTTCTACGTTCTATAATCCTGCACATCCTTTGAGGCGAATGACCTCAAACTCATCGCCAAAGACACCAACAGTAGCTGGAGTGTTGAAAAAGTGCAGCATTTATAGAAATCTGTGTTAGCTTATTCCAACCATGCAATAGAATTAATGAAATCAGTTTTAGAAATACCACTCTCAGAAGCAGAATTCAAGTGATGCATGTTGCTACATTGCAAATTTGAAAATGCAGCAGGGAGTGATTTTATTTATTTGTTTATTGAGATACAACGCTGAGTATTCCTAAATAAGTCCTTCCAGCCCTTCAAGCCATGCTGCCCCAGCAACAAGCACTAGTCACAGGTCTCCACAACTTCCCTCGGTCTCCTTCCACCAAAACAATCCTGTAACTACTAATGTTGGGTTCTCTGGCCTGTCCTTCTTAAGTAAACGTAGAATGGTTCTGCCTGATTCTGAGGATGTGGTGTCAGATTGTCAGGTAAGTGCTATGGTAAAGTCCTGTCTGCATGTAAGATCACCAACTGGATTATTTAAAACATGATCGGGAGAATTCGGAGTGGTCTGCTGGCCCACGCTCATTGTGAAATCGATAGCACAGGGTTAGAGAAAACTCCTCAAATTTCTGTGCACAAGTTGGCTGCAACATGACCATTGAAACACTGTCAAAGACAAGCCTTCACAAACCAACTCTTCCTCTCTTCCTTTCTGACTGTGTCAAGAAGTACTGGTTCTGTAATATCATGCCCTTCAACAAAGAGCCTCCCAGCAGGCAGAGTTTCAAAGCATGTCCCAGCTTGATGAAGAACAAAAATTATTTCTGACTGAACAGGCTAACAGGCAAGTCAAACAACTGTCTCTATATGTTTCTAAACAGGGGTACAAATTCTGAAATTGAAGGTGCAAAGCAGCTTGGGAGTCTCAGTGCAAGATTCTCTAAAGGTTAACTTGTAGATGGAGTTGGTGGAAAGGAAGGCAAGGGCAGTGTTAGCGTTCATTTCGAGGGGAATAAAATATGAAGGCAAGAGTGTCCCAATCTATGTTAGGAAAGTTAAAACCCCAGCATATTTATTCTTATAACCCAACACAATCCCCCTGGGCATTTGTTCTTCGAATTCCCATCTTCTTGGACCTGTCCCCATCTTCTTGGAACAGTTGCTCCATCCTCAAGTCTCCCGAATCTGGGCCATCATGTGCATCAATTGTTATGTGCTGATGGTGATAACATTCTTGTTTCTCCCCCAGCAATTTCAGCTGGTTAATTTGATACCACCTACTTTTATCTGGCGAAGTCAATACTTTGTATACTGAAGAACTTGCTTTGTCTATAATTTCATAGGGCCTTGCAAACCTTATAGTTTAAAATGAAAACAACAAGAATTCTGCAGATGCTGGAAATTCAAGCAACACACATCAAAGTTGCTGGTGAATGAAGGGTCTCGGCCTGAAACGTCGACTGTCCCTCTTCCTAGAGATGCTGCCTGGCCTGCTGCGTTCACCAGCAACTTTGATGTGTATTTTAAAATGAGGTGGGTTGGTGAATTCTAATCATCACAATTGTCCTGGGCTTAACTCTCTGTTGCTTCTTCTTTCCTATTTGGTGGACTGCCACATAATTGGCCTCATTCACTGTCTCTACCAATTGTTGCACCCACTTTTCTGACACAATCTCATCAATTTCAGTTTCTGATGAATCTAATCCTAACAACTCCTCTAATCCTCTGATGTCCTTTCGGGTCATGAGTTTTTAAGGGGTGCAACCTCTAGAAGATGCCACTGTATTCTTTATTTTCATCAGTACATAAGGCAAAACTTCCTGCCATACTGTTCCATATTGTTGCACCATTTTTTGCAATTACATTTTTTAGTGTTCAATTCATCCTTTCCACAATTCCACTAGATTGTGGTCTATAGGGTATATGAAAGCAATTTTTGATGTAATGCTCCATATGAACCTTCATCTTCGGCCACCAGCACACTTCCTTGATCTTTTCCAGGATGCTTTTGCACCCCTGGTGTCCCCATTGATCATGGTACCAATGGATCATTTGGTTTCTTCCTCCTTCAGGAACCACAAGCTTTCCTTCATAAAGGACAACTCCATCTTTGACAAACACACTCTGTGCTCTTTGTATATTTCAGACCCTGCACCTTCTATCATGTTTTAAAATTATTTATCTTTCTTTTGCCCCTCTATTAAATCCATAACCTTAATCTATTGTTCCTTCTGCCTCCCAATCTCCCCAATCTGTAGCTGCCATTCCTGCCCAAATAAAGCATCTTTATAAAGTATTTTATAAAATAACAAAGTACAGACTCCTTCAGATAAAGGTGAGTGGTACCGTATCAACCAGTTCAAGTTGCTGGGGGCGAAACACGAACATTATCACCATCAGTACATAACAATTGATGAACATGATGGCCCTGATTTGGGAGACTTGGGGATGGAATAACTGTTCCACGAAGATGGGGACAGATCCTATCAAGGGGACGATCTTCAGTTCCCTCATCCTGAGAACCAGGGGAGTTTTGTGAAAAAATCAAAGAAAAAAGAAAATTTGCCAGTGCTTGTCTCTCCTATCCCAAAACAAAATTGAGTGAGGAAAAATGGATGCCTTGTGTCCAAAGATAATTGGGAATCTGAATTGGATGGTCTTGAGAAACAAATAGAAAATATGGATTTAAAATAATTTAAGATTTAAACTGGAAATCAGAGCAGAAATCACCCTTGTCTGTTACAGATTTTACTTCAACATGAAGAGAATAATGTATTTTGTTGCGATGGAATTAAATATGCCTGTATTGTGGTGGAGGCAAGGGAGATGATCCATCAATGGACTAAACAGACTAAAGTAATTAAAACTCATACTGATAAGGCAAATGAAATACTGAACGACTGAAATACTGAATTTTGGAGTAAGTTTTGGAATTGGGGGACAAATGTTCAAATACATCTGTGGGTGAGAATAGTACCACATGCTGCTGTAATACTAATTCTATGTACCCTGATAATTGCATTGTTTAATGTATATTAACTGACAAGATGGAAGGCTGAAATAATGGGGAAAAAAACAGAGGATAATACAGCAAAGATGATTGTCAGTATAAGGTGGGCAAATTTAGTAAGTAATTGTTAATATTATTTATAGAATGCAAGTGTTGCCTACTTCTGGGGTTCCATGGCAGACCTACGGGTAGTCAACTGAATGAGAGGACGATAATGATCCTAAGATAAATATCAAGAGGAGGGAGATGTCAGCCAGAAGAAACTACAGTGTGCAGTTAGTAGATTTGATTAGGGACAGGGGAAGCAGACAAACCAATTATCTTTGTTTCCTCCCATTTTGTGGACTCTGAACTGATTCTTGCTCTGAGATAATCCAATCAGAGCAATTTAATGTGGACACAAGGAGCTTCAGGTAATGACCGGCTAAACCTGAGACCATTCTCAGAGGAGTAACTACTTGTTATGTAAAATGCCAGACCTACCAAAGAAGCAATCTGTAATCTCAGTAGACTCTGTCTGGCGCAAATATGAGGAATTCTGCAGATGCTGGAAATACAAGCTACACACATCAAAGTTGCTGGTGAACGCAGCAGGCCAGGCAGCATCTCTAGGAAGAGGTACAGTCGACGTTAAGGGTCTTGGCACGAAACGTCGACTGTAACTCTTCCTAGAGATGCTGCCTGGCCTGCTGCATTCACCAGCAACTTTGATGTGTGTAGACTCTGTCTGGGTCAGCTCATTTAACTGGTTTGGACCAGTCAGAGTTGAAAGACATGAATACACAAGGCTGAGGTGGGCAGAATCATGAAGCCATGTTGGTTGTAGTCTTGTACAAGAACCAGTAAGAAGGTGACTCGGTAGGTCAGGTGACCTTGAGCCAATGGGATGGAGATCCAACAGTTCAATTGATGAGGAACACTATAAGAGTCAGGAGCCCCAAAAATTCAGGAGAGATAACTTTCCAATAACCAGAGACCAACCATCGTAGATAAGGAGGACTCCGTGGTCACGTGGAGATCAGGACCACAAGGGAGTCCTGTCTAGTGTAGACTCCTTTCCTGGGTAATGCCATTTCTCTTCATTTTTTTTACGTAGAGGGTGGTGAGTGCATGGAATGGGCTGCTTGCGATGGTGGTGGAGACGGATATGATAGGGTCTTTTAAAAGACTCCTGGATAGATACATGGAGCTTAGAAAAGTAGAGGTCTATGGGTAATCTCTAAAGTAAGTATATATTCAGCACAGCATCATGAGCCGAAGGGCCTGTATTGTGCTGTAGGTTTTCTGTGTTTCTTTGTTTCTATGGAGGAGTTCATTCGTGCAAAGAAAAGAATGCTACCCTATTTTTACACACACAAAATGTTGGAAGAACTTGGCAGGTCAGGCAGCATCTATAGAGAGAAATAAAGAACTGATGTTTTGAGTCGAGACCCTTCATCAGGACCTTTCAAGACCTGATGTAATGGCTTAGCCCAAAATGTTGATTATTTATTCTTCTCCATAGATGCTGCCTGTATTTCTCCAGCATTTTGTGTGTGTTACTCTGGATTTCCAGCATCTGCACAATCTCTTGTATTGGCCTTTTTACTTCTGCTTGTTTCAGTCAAGTGCAGCATACACTGTTGAAAAGTGAGATGTTGATAAAATGTTCAAAAATATCGATGCACAGTGCTGAGTTTCATGTGCAAACCACACACACGTTCTATTTTGGACATGATATAACTTGTTTGTCTCTTTTGAATGAGCAACACAGCGGAACAACTGCCTCACAGACAGCTTCAGGTTCCCAGGTTTGATCCCAAGCTCAGGAGCTGCTTGTGTGAAATTTTCCTAAGTTATCATTGTATCAATTTCCTCTGGGCATTTCAGTTTCCTCCCACTTCTCCAAATTGTGTGTGGGCTGGTTAATTGACTACTGTGACTCACCTCTGAAAGTGGGTCAATGGCAGAACTGATTTGACATCTTTCGATTTCTCCCATGACCCACTCTCCTCTGCTATCAGATTTCTTCTTCTCCAGCCTTATTCCACCTAACACTCCCAGATGCTCACTTCATTCAACCCCTCCCCTACCACTCACTTTCCACCTCACCTAGTCTCACCTATCACCTTAACTTCCGCTAATGCCCCACCTCCCCCTCGTACCCCATCTGTTACTTATTTTTATACACACATTCTTTCTCTCACTCTCCTTTTTCTCCCTCTGTCCCTCTGAATATATCCCTTGCCCATCCACTGGGTCCCCCCCCCTTGTCTTTCTCCCTGGGCCTCCCATCCCATGATCCTCTCGTATCCCATTTGCCAATCACCTGTCCAGCTCTTGGCTCCATCCCTCCCCCTCCTGTCTTCTCCTATCATTTTGGATCTCCCCCTCCCCCTCCTTTTCCCACTTTCAAATCTCTTACTAGCTCTTCCTTCAGTTAGTCCTGATGAAGGGTCTCGGCCTGAAACGTCGACTGTACCTCTTCCTAGAGATGCTGCCTGGCCTGCTGCGTTCACCAGCAACTCTTATGTGTGTCACCTATCACCTACTAGCTTGTACTCCTTCTCCTCCCACCAGCTTTTTAGTCTGGCTTCTGCCCCCTTCTTTTCCAGTCCTGATGAGGTTCTTAGTCTGGAACATTGACTGTTCATTCCCCTCCATAGGTGCTGCCTGACTTGATGGGTTTCTGAAGCATTTTGCATGTGTTACTCTTGACATTGAAGAATATGTGTGCAAGGGTGAATAGATTACAGGCAAATGAAGAGAGGGGAAGATAACCTTCTGGGATCTGGTGAATAGCCAGTGGACCAGGACAACTTTTAGGAGACTTGAACTGATGCCTCAAACTAGCTGGAGTCCATGTGGCCCTTTCCTTGCTGAGGCAGTCTCACCGAAGAGCCATTGGTTAGCCCCAGTCAGTATAATCACTCTCACTGGAGGCTGGAACTACACAGAGGTCTAAAAAGAGGAGAATAGAAGCGGAGGCTTGCTGCTGAAGAAAAGCACACTGGTTGGAAAAACAGCACCAAGACAACACTGGACGACAGCACCTTCAAGTGCAGTCGCTGCAGCCGACACTGTCACTCCCGTGTGGGCCTCTACAGCCACAACAGACACTGCTCTAACACAGACTGAAGCAAGACTTTCCAGGCGCAGATCCATGGTCTCGCAAGACTAACGGATGCCACAAGAAGTCAGTATAAGAATTCCTGCTCATTGCCAAATAAGGCAGATCCCTCCATAGCCAAAGATTTCAGTACACCTGACATTGTTTGGTTTCAGTGAGAGAGGTGATAGCATAACCAATGTGCACCAGCTTCATGGTCCCCCAACAGAAACTGAATCAAACATTTGAGACCCATTCTGACAGTGTCATTCATCTCAATGAGGGACACTGTGATCAATCAGTTCAGTCGCACTTAACACAGCAGCCCATCACGGCAGACAATCTTGTGGGTTTGGGGTGCAGTTATGGTGGGTGGAACGGGTGTTCTCCAATCCATTAGAGACCATCATGTCATCCTCCATCCCATTATTTTCTCTGCCATAGATTATTGAGTCAGAAACTTCTGACACACTTCCCAGCAGTCAGTTCAGGAAAATTAGCTCTTGATTTGCCATTCAGAAAAAGTCTAAACAAAAGAATAAGATCGCCCTAACATTTTTTAAACATACACTTCATTAATTTAACAATTCTTTTTGCAAGTTCCCAAGAAAACATGGAAAATCTGTTTTTGAATCTAAATGTTCAGAAGTCGTAGAAGTCGTTTGGTAGAAGAAATAAACAGGCAGACTATTACTTAAATGGGGAGAGAATTCAAAGTTCTGAGATGCAACAGGACTTGGAAGCCCTCGTGCAGGATACCCTTAAGGTTAACCTCCAGGTTGAGTCGGTGGTGAAGAAGGCGAATGCAATGTTGGCATTCATTTCTAGAGGAATAGAGTATAAGAGCAGGGATGTGATGTTGAGGCTCTATAAGGCACTGGTAAGATCTCACTTGGAGTACTGTGGGCAGTTTTGGGCTCCTTATTTAAGAAAGGATGTGCTGACATTGGAGAGGGTTCAGAGAAGATTCACTGGAATGATTCTGGGAATGAGAGGATTAACATATGAGGAACGTTTGACCGCACTTGGACTGTATTCCTCGGAGTTTAGAAGAATGAGGGGGGACCTCACAGGAACATTTTGAATGTTGAAAGTCATGGATAGAGTGGATGTGGCAAAGTTGTTTCCCATGGTGGGGAAGTCTAGTACGAGAGGGCATGACTTAAGGATTGAAGGGCGCCCATTCAGAACAGAAATGCAAAGAAATTTTTTTAGCCAGAGGGTGGTGAATCTGTGGAATTTGTTGCCACAGGCGGCAGTGGAGGTCAAGTCATTTGGTGTATTTAAGGCAGAGATTGATAGGTATCTGAGTAGCCGGGGCATCAAAGGTTATGGTGAGAAGGCGGGGGAATGGGACTAAATGGGAGAATGGATCAGCTCATGATAAAATGGTGGAGCAGACTCGATGGGCCGAATGGCCTACTTCTGTTCCTTTGTCTTATGGTTTATATACTGCGGTTTGTCACCCACCCACCTTCAGTAACTCTAGAGTCAGCACAGTTTTGATATTCAGTTCCAGGGCATCATTATTTCACAGGAGCTCATGTGGGAGAACAGAAAGGTTCAGCAGAGGATGCACTTCTTGCAGCGGCTGGTAAACTTTCATCTTCCCCAGAACTTCCTTCTATCTATTACCTCTGCCATGTCACTGCACTGTAAACACTCCAAATCAACTTTTTATAATGCTGTTTACATTGTAAGTACGTTCTGATGTTTATGTATTTATGCAGATTTTATTCCATTTCTGTACTTTAACATCTAACTTTATTTTTATATAATCCTTTATTCTTTATAATTTTTAAATGACTTTAATTTTTTTATTTTGAGATATAGTGCTCAACAGACCCTTCCAACCCAACGAGACACTGCCCAGCAATCCATCTGTTTAACACCAGCCAAAACACAGGACAATTTACAATAGCCACTTAACCTACTAACCAGTATGTCTTTGGTCTGTGGGAGTAAACCAGAATGCCCCAAGGAAACCCACACGGACATGGGAGAACATGCAAACTCCTTACAGACGGCACAGGAGTTGAACTCCGACACCCCAGTCTGTAGTAATGTTGTGCTAACTACTAAATGGCAAACACGGAAAATTTGCCACAACTTTCATCTTTGCGTGAAAAGCCAGATGAAGTAAAAGTGCATTCCCCACAAGATAACACATATAAAAGTTGCTGGTGAACGCAACAGGCCAGGCAGCATCTCCAGGAAGAGGTACAGTCGATGTTTCGGGCTGAGACCCTTCGTCAGGACGAACTGAAGGAAGAGCTAGTAAGAGATTTGAAACTGGGAGGGGGAGGGGAGATCCAAAATGATAGGAGAAGACAGGAGGGGGAGGGATGGAGCCAAGAGCTGGACAATTGATAGGCAAAAGGGGTATGAGAGGATCATGGGACAGGAGGCCGAGGGAGAAAGAAAAGGGGGAGGGGGGGATAAAAGCCCAGGGGATGGGCAAGGGGATGTGAGAGGGACAGAGGGAGAAAAAGGAGAGAGAGAAAAAGAATGTGTGTATATAAATCAATAACGGATGGGGTACAAGGGGGAGGTGGGGTATTAGCGGAAGTTTGAGAAATCAATGTTCATGCCATCAGGTTGGAGGCTACCCAGATGGAATATAAGGTGTTGTTCCTCCAGAGTGAGTGTGGCTTCATCTTTACGGTAGAGGAGGCCGTGGATAGACATATCAGAATGGGAATGTGATGTGGAATTAAAATGTGTGACCACTGGGAGATCCTGCTTTCTCTGGCGGACAGAGCGTAGGTGTTCAGTGAAACGATCTTCCAGTCAGCGTCAGGTCTTGCCAATGTATAGAAGGCCACATCGGGAGCACCGGATGCAGTATATCACCCCAGCCGACTCACAGGTGAAGTGTCGCCTCACCTGGAAGAACCGTCTGGGGCCCTGAATGGTGGTAAGGGAGGAAGTGTAGGGGCATGTGTAGCACTTGTTCTGCTTACAAGGATAAGTGCCAGGAGGGAGATCGGTGGGGAGGGATGGGGGGACGAATGGACAAGGGAGTCGCGTAGGGAGTGATCCCTGCGGAAAGCAGAGGGGTCGGGGGGAGGGAAAGATGTGCTTAGTGGTGGGATCCCGTTAGAGGTGGCGGAAGTTACGGAGAATTATATGTTGGACCTGGAGGCTGGTGTGGTGGTAGGTGAGGACAAGGGGAATCCTATTCCTAGAGATTCCATAGATTCCATGGATTCCTATTCCATAGCTTGTTCCACAAAGCCAACAAAAAGGCAGGCATAGCTAGGACACATACGGGTGCGCATGGCTACTTAGTTTGGGGAAGTGGGAGGAGCCAAAGGAAAAATTATTAAGAGTCAGGACTAATTGTGCTAGATGGAGCAGAGTGGTGGGGAACTGGTTAGGCCTGGAATCCAAAAAGAAGCAGAGAGCTTTGAGACCTTCCTGATGGGGGATGAAAGTATATAGGGACTGGACATCCATGGTGAAAATAAAGTGGTGGGGGCCAGGGAACGTAAAATCATCATAAAGTTTCAGAGCATGAGAAGTGTCATGAACATAGGTAAGAAGGGATTGAACAAGGGGGGATAAAACCGTGTCAAGGTATGCAGAAATGATTTCGATGGGGCAGGAGCAAACTGAGACAATGGGTCTGCCAGGAAGGCAGGTTTGTGGATCTTGGGTAGGAGGTAGAAACGGGAAGTGCCGGGTGTGGGAACTATAAATTGGTAGCAGTGAATGGGAGATCCCCTGAGCGGATGAAGTCAGTGATGGTGTGGGAGACAATGGGCTAGTGCTCCTTAGTGGGGTCATGATCGAGGGGTAAATAAGAGGAGGTATCCATCCGCGAGTTGTTGCTAAGCCTCGGCGAGGTAGAGGTCAGTATGCCAGACTACAACAGCACCCCCCTTATCGGCGGGTTTTATAGTAAGGTTAGGATTAGTGTGGAGGGAGTGGAGAGCAGAGCGTTTGGAAGGAGTGAGGTTGGAATGGGAACAAGGAGTGGTGAAGTTGAGATGGTTGATGTCCCATCAGCAGTTAGCAATAAAGAGATCCAGAGCAGGCAGAAGACCAGAGCGGGGTGTCCATGAAGAGGAAGAGGGTTGAAGATGGGAATAGGGATCATCAGTGGGGGTTAGAGAGTCCTAGTGGAAGAAGTAGGCTCGGAGACGGAGCCTACTTCTCACCATGGATGTCCAGTCCCCATATAATTCCATCCCCCATCAGGAAAGTCTCAAAGCTCTCCGCTCCTTTCTGGATTCCAGACCTAACCAGTTCCCCTCTACCACTACTCTACTCCATCTAACGGAATTAGTCCTTACTCTTAACAATTTCTCCTTTTCCTCCTCCCACTTCCTCCAAACTGAAGGTGTAGCCATGGGCACCCGTATGAGTCCTGGCTATGCCTGCCTTTTTGCTGGCTTTGTGGAACAATCTATGTTCTAAACCTATTCTGGTATCTGACCCCAACTTTTCCTTCGCTACATCGACGACTGCATTGGCGTTGCTTCCTGCATGCATGCTGAGCTCGTTGACTTCATTAACTTCGCCTCCAACTTTCACCCTGCCCTCAAGTTTACCGGGTCCATTTCCAACACCTCCCTCCCCTTTCTAGATCTTTCTATCTCTATCTGTGGAGACAGCTTATCTACTGATATCTACTATAAGCCTACTGACTCTCACAGCTATCTGGACTATTCCACTTCTCACCCTGTCACTTGCAAAAATGCCATCCCCTTCTCGCAATTCCTCCGTCTCTGCTGCATCTGCTCTCAGGATGAGGCTTTTCATTCCAGGATGAGGGAGACGTCCTCCTTTTATAAAGAAAGGAGCTTCCCTTCCTCCACCATCAACTCTGCTCTCAAACGCATCTCCCCCATTTCATGCACATCTGCTCTCACGCCATCCTCCTGCCACCCCACTAGGAATAGGGTTCCCCTTGTCCTCACCTACCACCCTACCAGCCTCCGGGTCCAACATATAATTCTCTGTAATTTCCGCCACCTCCAAAGGGATCCCACCACTAAGCACATCTTTCCCTACCCCCCCCCTCTGCTTTCCACAGGGATCACTCCCTACGCGACTCCCTTGTCCATTCGTCCCCCCCCATCCCTCCCCACCAATCTCCCTCCTGGCACTTATCCTTGTAAGCGGAACAAGTGCTACACATGCCCCTACACTTCCTCCCTCACCACCATTCAGGGCCCCAGACAGTCCTTCCAGGTGAGGCGACACTTCACCTGTGAGTTGGCTGGGGTGATATACTGCGTCCAGTGCTCCCGATGTGGTCTTCTATACATTGGCGAGACCCGACGCAGATTGGGAGATGGTTTCGCTGAACACCAGCGCTCTGTCCGCCAGAGAAAGCAGGATCTCCCAGTGGCCACATATTTTAATTCCACGTCCCATTCCCATTCTGATATGTCTATCCACGGCCTCCTCTATTGTAAAGATGAAGCCACACTCAGGTTGGAGGAACAACACCTTATATTCCATCTGGGTAGCCTCCAACCTGATGGCATGAACATAGACTTCTCAAACTTCCGCTAATGTCCCACCTCCCCCTCATACCCCATCCATTATTTATTTATATACACACATTCTTTTTCTCTCTCTCCTTTTTCTCCCTCTGTCCCTCTCACTATACCCCTTGCCTATCCTCTGGGCTTTTATCCCCACTCCCCCTTTTCTTTCTCCCTCGGCCTCCTGTCCCATGATCCTCTTGTATCCCTTTTGCCAATCAACTGTCCAGCTCTTGGCTCCATCCCTCCTCCTCCTGTCTTCTCCTATTATTTTGGATCTCCCCTTCCCCCTCCCACTTTCAAATCCTTTACTAGCTCTTCTTTCAGTTCATCCTGACGAAGGGTATCGGCCCAAAACGTCAACTGTACCTCTTCCTAGAGATGCTGCCTGGCCTGCTGCGTTCACCAGCAACTTTTATGTGTGTTGCTTGAAATTCCAGCATCTGCAGATTTCTTCGTGTTTGTGTTTCCCACAAAGTGTCAGTTTCAGTTTTTACTGAGAGATCACAGAGTTCTGAGGGTGTGGCTGAAGTCAATAATAATGGGATGTAGATGGGAAGGTGTGTTTCGCTAAGATGCTATAGCCAACAAGAACAGACTTGATTAACAAGCTCATCTTCTCCTCCCAATAAGATATGATTTTTATCCTTTTTTATCTAACCAGGTTTATATCCTGTTTGATTTGGAATAAAACTTGTTTATACATGCAGACTTATCTCTTTCAATTGCTTGGGCTCACAAAGATTTTTCACACAAGGCACTTACTGTAGACTTTAATCCCACCATCTTCATAGAACCATAGAGCTGTACAGAGCAGAAAGGGACTTTACGGCCCATCGCATCTAAGTTGACCTGTTTCTGATCTACACTAAGCCCATTTGGCCATTGCATAATGGTGTGGTACTGCTCATATGACAGCAAGAAACTGCAGAGTTTTAGACAGCACATCACAGAAACCATCCTCCCCTCCGTGGACTCTGTCCAGATTTCTTGCTACCTTGGTAAAGCAGCCAGCATCATCAAAGACTCTACCCACACTGGGCATTCCCCCTTCTTCCCTCTCCCATTGGGTAGAAGATGTGTACAAATGCCTAAAGCACCTGGCTCTATCCCACTGCTATCAGATTCTTGAATGGACCGCTGGTAGGACTCTTAGCCTCAGAATCCACCTTGCTATGATCATGCACTTTATCATTTACCTGCACTTAATTCTGCATTGTTAATGCTCTACCTTATGATGCTCAAAGCACTGTGATGACTTGATCTGTATGAACAGTGTGCAAGATGAACTTTCTATTGTACCTCAGCACATCATGACAACAATAAACCAATACCAATAGGATCATATTCCTCAATGTCATGCTCACTAAAATCTCTGTAATTGTATTTTGCTTTCACTCACCTTGTGTTCCACACATCAACCACCTTCTGGGTAAAAACAACATCCCTCAAATCCCCTTCAAAATTCTTTACACTCACCTTGAGCCTTCTTGTTTTTGACACCCCTGGAAGAGGGTAAAGATTTTAACTATCCACCCTATCCGTGCCTGTCATAATCTTAAACCTCTCTATGAGGTCAGCCCTTGCCCTCCTTCACTCCAGACAAAACAACCACAGCTCATCCAATTTCTTCCCATGAGGTAAAATCCTCAAATCCAGGCAACATCATGGTGCATCTCCTCAACACATCCTTCTTGCAAAGGCCACACATTTTAATTCTACTTCCCATTTCCAATGACATGTCAGTCCAGGCCTCTTCTACTGCCATGATGAGGCCACTCTCAGGCTGGAGGAGCAACACATTGATTCCATCTGGGTAATCTCTAACTTGAGGTAATTTCTCTTCACTTCCCCTTCTCTTTTTTCCCATTCTCCATTCGGGGACTCCACTTGCCCCTTTTCATCTGCTCATTACCCATCACTTCACTCTGGGCCCTCCTCCTTGCCTTTCTCCCATGGCCCACTCTCCTCCCCAATCAGATTCCCTCTCTTTCAGCCATTTAACTCTTCCACATATCACCTTCTTTTGTGTGTGTTGCTCAGGATTTCCAGCATCTACAGAGTTTTTTGTGTTTACTTCTTGCAGTGTGACAGGGCACATTATAAAATTGTTACAACCAGAACTGCATACTCTGCTCCAAGCCCAGTGTTACATAAAACTCTAACATAACATATCATAATACCATAAGACCATAATATATAGGAGCAGGAGTAGACCATTTGGCCCATTGAGTCTGCTTCGCCATTGAATCATGAGCTGATACAATTCTTCCAGTCATCCCAACTTCGCTGTCTTCTCCCTATACTCTTTGATACCCTGGCTAATCAAGAACCTATCTATCTCTGCCTTAAATGCAGCCAATAACTTGGCCTCCACAGCCTCTCATGGCAACAAATTCCACAGATTTACCACCCTCTGACTAAAGTAATTTCTCTGCATCTCTGTTCTAAATGAAAATCCTTCAATCCTGAAGCTGTACCCTCTTGTCCTAGACTCCCCTACTATGGGAAATAACTTTGCCATATCTAATCTGTTCAGGCTTTTTAACATTTGGAATGTTTCTATGAGATTCCCCCTCATTCTCCTGAACTCCAGGGAATACAGCCCAAGAGCTGCCAGATGTTCCTCATATGGTAACCCTTTCATTCCTGGAATTATTCTTGTGAATTTTTTCTGAACCTTCTCCAATATCAGTATATCCTTTCTAAAATAAGGAGCCCAAAACTGCACACAATACTCCAAGTGTGGTCTCACAAGTGCCTCGTAGAGCCTCAGCATCACATCCCTGCTCTTATATTTTATACCTCTAGAAATGAATGCCAACATTGTATTTTCCTTCTTCACCACCGACTGAACCTGGAGGTTAACCTTTAGGGTATCCTGCACAAGGACTCCCAAGTCCCTTTGCATCTCTGCATTTTGAATTCTCTCCCCATCTAAATAATAGTCTGCCTGTTTATTTCTTCCACCAAGGTACATGACCATACATTTTGCAACATTGTATTTCATTTGCCACTTCTTTGCCCATTCCCCTAAACTATCTAAGTCTCTCTGCAGGCTCTCTGTTTCCTCAACACTAACCGCTCCTCCACCTATCTTTGTACCATTGGCAAATTTAGCTCCAAATTCATTAATCCCACCGTCCAAATCAATGACATACATCGTAAAAAGCAGCAGTCCCAACACCGACCCCTGTGGCCAGCCAGAATAGGATCCCTTTATTCCCGCTCTCTGTTTTCTGCCGATCAGCCAGTGTTCCACCCATGTTAGTAACTCCCCTGTAATTCCATGGGATCTTACCTTGCTCAGCAGCCTCATGTGCGGCACCTTGTCAAAGGCCTCTGGAAATCCAAGTACACCACATCTACTACATCTCCTTTGTCTACCCTGCTTGTAATTCCCTCAAAAAAAATTGCAGTAGGTTAGTCAGGCAGGATTTTCCTTTCAGGAAACCATGTTGGCTTTGGCCTATCTTGTCATGTGCCTCCAGGTACTCCATAATCTCATCCCTAACAATCGATTCTAGCATCTTCCCAACACTGAAGTCAGGCTAACAGGTCTATAATTCCCCTTCTGCTGCCTCCCACTCTTCTTAAATAGCGGAGTAAAATTTGCAATTTTCCAGTCATCTGGTACCATGCCAGAATGTATTGATTCTTGAAAGATCATTGTTAATGTCTCTGCAATCTCTCTAGCTACTTCTTTCAGAACCCAAGGGTTCATTCCATCAGGTCCAGGAGATTTATCCACCCTCAGACCATTAAGCTTCCTATCATCTCTTATATTCCATGCCACAACCTATGAAGGCAAGCATGCTACATTGGGAAGGAGGTACAAGAGTCTCAGGTCCCATGCCACCTGCTTCTGGAACAATTATTACCCTATAACTATCAAGCTCCTGAACCAGCGAGGATTACTTCAATCACCTCAACGTTGAACTGATTTCATAACCTATGGATTCATTTTCAGAGACTGTGCAACTTATGTTCTCAGTATTGTTTATTTATTTATGGTTATTTGTTTTTGTATTTACATAATTAGTCTTCATTTGCACATTGGTTGTTTGTCAGTCTTCCTTTGTGCGTAGTTTTTTTATTGGTTCTATTGTATTTTGTTGTTCTACTCTGAATTTCTGCAAGAAAAGGAACCTCAAGGTAGTATATGGTACTCTGATAATAAATTTACTTTGAACTTTGATATGCTTTCTTTACTATGCTGTAAAGAAAGCATTTTGTCACAGTAAAGCACATATGCACTTGGACACTTAAGTTTCTCTGTTCAATGTCATGGTTTGCTGAATCGTAATGGACGGTGGTGATACTCACTTGTGTAATACTTTATTGACAGCATTGCTAACTTTTGCAGCAAGTGTTTTCTTTCTAACAAACTTGATCACAGCCCAAGCCACTGTCCATTCCTTACCACAGACAGCAAAGTGACCAAGAGGTGGATTTCCAGAAAAGCTCTCCATGCTCATGGGATTAGTTGGAACCATATCAACGACACCCTACCATTTACTGTATTTGTCCTACCCCCAGCTGACTTCGCACAATGTATCACCTCTCACTTCTCAGGATTAAATTCTACTTGCCAGTGTTTCACCCAACTTTTCAATTGATCAATATCATGTAGCTGACCATCCAGAATAGCACTAACTTTCATGTCATCCAGATATCTACTGATTATATCTCCTAGATTCACAGTGAATGTACATATACATGCTCTGCCCACGTACAAACTCTTTAATTGTTATCCTGTATTGATTGCTGACAGTTTCCAGAAACACCAAGCCTAAACAATATAAAATATTTGGAAATGTTTAAATCACCTGCTACCACTTAATTTACAAAACTTCATGTTGCTGTCTGCTCTGTCCAATGGCTCAAAGATGAGAAATCGCATCATAGTCCAGCACAGAAATTCAAATACACAGGAATGTAAGAAACTGCAGAGAGTAGGGGCCTCCGCCCAATCTATCCTTCGCCACCATCCGTAGTATCTACATGAGGTGCTACCTCAAGAAGACAACACCCCTCATCACCACCATCTTCTCACAGCTACCATCAAGTAGGAGGTACAGATGAGTGATACCCCACCCCCACACCATCAGGTTTAAGAACATCTACTTCACTTCTGATAATCAGTTCTTGAAAAAACCTGTACAAACCATTTCACTACCTCAGCACAGCAACACTTTCACCACACTGCACTGCAATAGATATTTCTAGTATCATTTTGAACATCCTATATTTAATTTGCTTTTCCTTCTGAATGTTGTGTCACTGACGTTATGTATGTGCCTGTGGTGCTGCTGCAAGTTTTCCAGTACCTATGCATTCAGTACTTGTGCATAAGACAATGAACTCAACTTTGACTTTATTAATGACATTAAAGTGCTACACTGGGTCATAGTAACACTATTCATGAAGTCACCTGAAGATAATGAACCTCTATTGAGACTCCACAGATCTGTTGCCAAGTTTCCCTTCATACTACTATGCTGAAACTGACATAAGACCATGAGACCTAAAGACGTAGGAGCAGATGAGGCCATTTGGCCTGTTGAGTCTGCTCCACCATTCCATCACGACTGACTTATTATCAATCTCAACCCCATTTTCCTGCCTTCTCCTCGTAAACTTTGATGCCCTTACTAGTCAAGAATCTATCAACCTTCACTTCAAATATACCCAATGATTTGGCCTCCACAGCCATGTATGGCAATGAATTCCACAAATTCACCAACTTTGGCTAAAGAAATTCAACCTCATCTATGTTCTAAAGAGACATCCCTTCAATTCTCAGGTATGCCCTCTAGTCCTATATACATCCTGTATGTGGGGTGAAGTGAGGCCTCTGTCGGTCAGAGTTGACCATGGATATTGCGTCCTAGCTGTCTGGATACAGAAGCCAGGGCAGTACAATATGGAGAGCAAGCTGTTGCCCGTGTAGCAGGCTCCCCCTCTCCACACATCTGGTGAACCCAAAGGAACGGCAGAGAAGCCTTCATCATGCATAGGTATAGCCACAAGGCAGCAAGGGTTTGAGATCAGAGTTTTCCTTTTCCTAGATGAGCTGCGAACAACAGCTGATGAGCCCCATCTGAATGAAGCAACTAGTTTTAAGGCACCAGTAACTTGACTTTGCCCCTTCTCCTGTCAGTAGCAATGGTCCTGCTTTGCTTAGTAGCTAAGCCACACGTGAAGGCCAGGAGCTGGACTTGGTTGTCAGAGGTTATTGAGGCGAAAGCCATTGGAAGCATTTAATAGGTAGTGGGAGCTTGTCCCCATTACCACACCCGCCAATAACAATCTTAAGGAACCGCATTGTATCTAGGCCTTTCAATATTCAATAAGTTTCAATGAGATACCCCCTGCCTTTGTTCTAAACTCTAGAGAGTACAGTTCCAGAGCCACCAAACTTGCCTTATATGTTAACCCTTTCATTTCCAGAATCATTCTTGGAACCTCTTCTGCACCCTCTCCAATGCCAGCACATCATTCCTTAGATAAGGGGCCAAAACTACTCTCAATACTCCAAGTGCAGTCTGACTAAATACCTTGATAAGATGTTAGAACGTAGAAACATAGAAAACCTACAGCACAATACAGGCCCTTCGGCCCACAAAGTTATGCCGAAAGTGTCCCTACCTCAAAAATTCCTAGACTTACCTATAGCCCTCTATTTTTCCAAGCTCCATGTACCTATTGAAAAGTCTCTTAAAAGACCCTATCGTATCCGCCTCCACCACCGTTGCCGGCAGCCCATTCCACGCACTCACCACTCTCTGAGTAAAAAACTTACCCCTGACATCTCCTCTGTACTACTCCCTAGCACCTTAAACCTGTGTCCTCTTGTGGCAACCATTTCAGCCCTGGGAAAAAGCCTCTGACTATCCACATGATCAACGCCTCTCGTCATCTTATACACCTGTATCAGGTCACCTCTCATCCCCCATTGCTCCAAGGAGAAAAGGCAGAGTTCACTCAACATGTTTTCATAAGGCATGCTCCCCAATCCAGGCAACATCCTTGAAAATCTCCTCTGCACCCTTTCAATGCCTTCCACATCCTTCCTGTAGTGAGGCGAACAGAACTGAGCACAGTACTCCAAGTGGGGTCTGATCAGGGTCCTATATAGCTGCAACATTACCTCTCGGCTCCTAAATTCAATTCCACAATTGATAAAGACCAATACACCGTATGCCTTCTTAATCACAGAGTCAACCTGTGCAGCTGCTTTGAGCATCCTATGGACTCAGACCCCAAGATCCCTCTGATCCTCCACACTGCCAAGAGTCTTACCATTAATACTATATTCTGCCATCGTATTTGACCTACCAAAATGAACCACTTAACAGTTATCTGGGTTGAGTTCCATCGACCACTTCTCAGGCAAGTTTTGCATCCTATCAATGTACCGCTGTAGCCTCTGACAGCCCTCCACACTATCAACAACACCTCCAACCTTTGCGTCATCAACAAACTTACTAACCCATCCCTCCACTTCTTCATCCAGGTCATTTATAAGACCATGAAGAGTAAGGGTCCCAGAACAGATCCCTGAGGCACACCACTGGTTACTGACCTCCATGCAGAAAGTGACCCATCTACAACCACTCTTTGCCTTCTGTGGGCAAGCCAGTTCTGGATCCACAAAGCAATGTTCCCTTGGATCCCATGCCTCCTTACTTTCTGAATAGGCCTTGCATAGGGTACCTTATCAAATGCCTTGCTGAAATCCATATACACTACATCTACCACTCTTCCTTCATCAATGTGTTTAGTCACATCCTCAAAAAATTCAATCAGGCTCGTAAAGCACGACCTGCCCTTGGCAAAGCCATGCTGACTATTCCTAATCATATTATACCTCTCCAAATGTTCATAAATCCTGCCTCTCAGGATCTTCTCGATCAACTTACCAACCACTGAAGTAAGACTCACTGATCTATAATTTCTTGGGCTATCTCTACTCCCTTTCCTGAATAAAGGAACAACATCCACAACCCTCCAATCCTCCGGAACCTCTCCCGTCCCCATTGATAATGCAAGGATCATCGCCAGAGGCTCAGCAATCTCCTCCCTCGCCTCCCACAGTAGCCTGTGGTATATCTCATCCGGTCCTGGCTACTTAACCAACTTGGTGCTTTCCAAAAGCTCCAGCACATCCTCTTTCTTAATATCTACATGCTCAAGCTTTTCAGTCTGCTGCAGGTCATCACTACAATCACCAAGATCCTTTTCCATAGTGAATACTGAAGTAAAATATTCATTAAGTACCTCTGCTATTTCCTCCGGTTCCATACACTTTTCCATTGTCACACTTGATAGGTCCTATTCTTTCACATGTTATCCTCTTGCTCTTAACGTACTTGTAGAATACCTTGGCGTTTTCCTTCATCCTGCCCGCCAAGGCCTTCTCATGGCCCTTCTGGCTCTCCTAATTTCGTTCTTAAGCTCCTTCCTATTAGCCTTATAATCTTCTAGATCTCCAGCATTACCTAGCTCTCTGAACCTGTTGTAAGCTTTTCTCTTCTCCTTGGCTAAATTTATTACAGCCTTTGTACACCACAGTTCCTGTACCCTAACATAACTTCCCTATCTCATTGGAATGTAGCTATGCAGAACTCCACACAAATATCCCCTGAACATTTCCCACATTTCTTCAACATACATCAAAGTTGCTGGTGAACGCAGCAGGCCAGGCAGCATCTCTAGGAAGAGGTACAGTCGACATTTCGGGTTGGGACCTTTCGTCAGGAATAACTGAAAGAAGAGCTAGTAAGAGATTTGAAAGTGGGAGGGGGAGGGGGAGATCCAAAATGATAGGAGAAGACAGGAGGGGGAGGGATGGAGCCAAAAGCTGGACAGTTGATTGGCAAAAGGGATATGAGAGGATCATGGGACAGGAGGCCCAGGAAGAAAGAAAAAGGGGAGGGGGGGAAAAACCCAGAGGACGGGCAAGGGGTATAGTGAGAAGGACAGAGGGAGAAAAAGGAGAGAGAGAGAAAGAAATGTGTGTATATAAATCAATAACAGATGGGGTATGAGGGGGAGGTGGGGCATTAGCGGAAGTTTGAGAAGTCAATGTTCATGCCATCAGGTTGGAGGCTACCCAGAGGGAATAGAAACATAGAAACATAGAAAATAGGTGCAGGAGTAGGCCATTCGGCCCTTCGAGCCTGCACCGCCATTTATTATGATCATGGCTGATCATCCAACTCAGAACCCCGCCCCAGCCTTCCCTCCATACCCCCTGACCCCCGTAGCCACAAGGGCCATATCTAACTCCCTCTTAAATATAGCCAATGAACTGGCCTCAACTGTTTCCTGTGGCAGAGAATTCCACAGATTCACCACTCTCTGTGTGAAGAAGTTTTTCCTAATCTCGGTCCTAAAAGGCTTCCCCTCTATCCTCAAACTGTGGCCACTCATTCTGGACTTCCCCAACATTGGGAACAATCTTCCTACATCTAGCCTGTCCAATCCCTTTAGGATCTTATACGTTTCAATCAGATCCCCCCTCAATCTTCTAAATTCCAATGAGTACAAGCCCAGTTCATCCAGTCTTTCTTTATATGAAAGTCCTGCCATCCCAGGAATCAATCTGGTGAACCTTCTTTGTACTCCCTCTATGGCAAGGATGTCTTTCCTCAGATTAGGGGACCAAAACTGCACACAATACTCCAGGTGTGGTCTCACCAAGGCCTTGTACAACTGCAGTAGTACCTCCCTGCTCCTGTACTCGAATCCTCTCGCTATAAATGCCAGCATACCGTTCGCCTTTTTCACCGCCTGCTGTACCTACATGCCCACTTTCAATGACTGGTGTATAATGACACCCAGGTCTCGTTGCACCTCCCCTTTTCCTAATCGGCCACCATTCAGATAATAATCTGTTTTCCTGTTTTTGCCACCAAAGTGGATAACTTCACATTTATCCACATTAAATTGCATCTGCCATGAATTTGCCAACTCACCCAACCTATCCAATTCACCCTGCATCCTCTTAGCATCCTCCTCACAGCTAACACTGCCACCCAGCTTCGTGTCATCTGCAAACTTGGAGATGCTGCATTTAATTCCCTCATCCAAGTCATTAATATATATTGTAAACAACTGGGGTCCCAGCACTGAGCCTTGCGGTACCCCACTAGTCACCGCCTGCCGTTCTGAAAAGGTCCCGTTTATTCCCACTCTTTGCTTCCTGTCTGCTAACCAATTCTCCACCCACCCACACCAATACAAGGTGTTGTTCCTCCAACCTGAGTGTGGCTTCATCTTTACAGTAGAGGAGGCTGTGGATAGACATATCAGAATGGGAATGGGACGTGGAATTAAAATATGTGGCCACTGGGAGATCCTGCTCTGGCGGACAGAGCGCAGATGTTCAGCAAAATGATCTCCCAGTCTGTGTCGGGTCTTGCCAATATATTGAAGGCCACATCGGGAGCAGCGGACGCAGTATATCACCCCAGCCGACTCACAGGTGAAGTGTCGCCTCACCTGGAAGGACTGTCTGGGGCCCTGAATGGTGGTAGGGGAGGAAGTGTAAGGGCATGTGTAGCACTTGTTCCGCTTACAAGGATAAGTGCCAGGAGGGAGATCGGTAGGAAGGGATGGGGGGAATGAATGGACAAGGGAGTTGCGTAGGGAGCAATGCCTGCGGAAAGCAGAGGCGGGGGGAGGGAAAGATGTGCTTAGTGGTGGGATCTCGTTGAAGGTGGCGGAAGTTACGGGGAATTATATGTTGGACCCGGAGGCTGGTGGGGTGGTAGGTGAGGACCAGGGGAACCCTATTCCTAGTGGGGTGGCGGGAGTGTGGATTGAGAGCAGATGTGTGTGAAATGGGGGAGATGCATTTGACAGCAGAGTTGATGGTGGAGGAAGGGAAGCTCCTTTCTTTAAAAAAGGAGGACATCTCCCCGTCCTCAAATGAAAAGCCTCATGCTGAGAGCAGATGCGGCGGAGATGGAGCAATTGTGAGAATGGGATAGCATTTTTGCAAGAGACGGGGTGAGAAGAGGAATAGTCCAGATATCTGTGAGAGTCAGTAGGCTTATAGTGGACAGACAGATAACAGATAGATAACAGACAGTAGATAAACTGTCTCCAGATACAGAGCCAGAAAGATCTAGAAAGGGGAGGGAGGTTTTGGAAATCCATATAGCCTTTCTTGGCACAGCCATATATCCTGTCTTGAGCGTTCACCAGCAACATTGATGTGTGTTGCTTGAATTTCCAGCATCTGCAGAATTCCTCGTGTTTGCCACATTTCTTTCGTACTTTTCCCTGAGAACATCTGTCCCCAATTTAAGCTTCCAATTTCCTTTGATAGCCTCATAATTCCCCTTACTCTAATTAAATGCATTTCTAAATTGTCTGTTCCTACCTCTCTCCAATGCTATTGTAAAGGAGATAGAATTATGATCACTATCTCCAAAATGCTCTCTCACTGAGAGATCTGACACCTGACAAGGTTCATTTCCCAATACCAAACCAAGTACAGCCTCTCCTCTTGTTAATTCTGTTTCCTCTTCTAGATGCTGTCAGACCTGCTGAATATCCTGTTTTTCTGATTATGTTTCTAAAAATTATATTATTGGCTGCAGTGTTAAGTTCCCTACTGATTTGTTGCAGTAATCCCAACAAAAAGTTGCATTTTCCGACAGGAATTTAGGCACCTAAAGTGTGCCCCAAGTTTCCGTAGTTGTTGTCAACTTACATCTACACAGGACCACTCATCTAGAGACCTCCAAAGGAATTTCTGGAAGACAGTCTTAGAATGAATGATGTAACAGGAAAACAAAATGATGAGGGTCCCAGTGAGAATATAAGCAGTGTAATAATGATATTCTTATGGGAACTACTGCTATTATACAAAAAAGGTGTCTATGGGAACATTACACCTCAGAAATGGAGACTACGCAACCCATCTTGCTCAGAAGAGCAAAACATGACGTCATTGAGGTTGATCTCATTTTAAACCTTCAGGACTCTTGGTTCTAATGGTCCTCTATCTTTACATTAACTGAGTAAGTTGACTTACTACATACTCTGCAAAAGTCAATCCACAGAAATGTGTACTTTTGGGTGAAATGACATGACTTAAAGCTGAGACATTGCATGCAATAGCTAATGCCAATTTCTTTTCTGGAATGAGCTGAAACCTACTCATGATCGTCCCAAGAGTCAAACCATCAATACAAAATGGTGCATGACTTCTGGTGGGCAGTTCACCCTTCCTGACAACACCTTCTGTTTCTGTTGTCCATTCATAACCTCTGCTAGTGAATAAACAGTTCAGCATTCATGACCGGAATAATTGTGGCTGGGAGGTTTTATTTTTTAGATCGAATTTTACTGTCATGTAAAATAGAGATGCGGTATGTCACCAAAGATGCTAACAGTTTCTACCAAAGAAAGCATTCTAACTGATTGTATCTCTGTCTGGTATGAATGGAACCACTGCACAGGATCAGAAAAAGCTGCAGAGGGTTGTAAGCTCAACCAGCTCCATGTTGGGCACAAACCTCACTAGCACCAAGGACATCTTCAAAAGGCAATGCCTTCCAAAGGCTGCATCCAGCATTAAGTACCCCCTCCACCCAGACATGCCCTCTTCTCCTCACTATCATCAGAAAGGAGGTAGAGGAGTCTAAAGACTTGACTGAACATTTTAGAAACAGCTTCTTCTATTCCACATTTGGTTTTCTGAACAGTTAATGAACCCATGAACATTACTTCCGTATTTTCTTCTCTTTTTTTTCTCTACTCATTTAACTATATACAGTGGATTCCGGTTAAGTAGGACACATTAGGACCAGTACATTTTGGACAAAGCTAAAAGCTCATGAACTAGATAAAATGGTATACAAAAGACACACTAACATTTAACTGTGTAACAAATTATGTATTTAAATTAAATACAGAACAACTTCACACACTACCAAAACTACCACAGTACTATAAAATTGCATATTAGTTACTAGTAGTAATCAAAGGAGGAATTCATTCAGTGTACCCTGCCATGCTCTTTTGATTGGCGGTAAATGAAGAAAATCAGTGCAGACACCTGTTATGTTTTGTAATTTCAAAACATTAAAACTAATTGAAGGACCTCTACTTTTCGTGATTTTTATTAATGACCTGGATGTGGGGGTAGAAGGGTGGGTTGGCAAGTTTGCAGGTGACACAAAGTTTGGTGGTGTTGTAGATAGTGTAGAGGATTGTCGAAGATTGCAGAGAGACATTGATAGGGTGCAGAAGTGGGCTGAGAAGTGGCAGATGGAGTTCAACTCGGAGAAGCGTGAGGTGGTACACTTTGGAAGGACAAACTCCAAGGCAGAGTACAAAGTAAATGGCAGGATACTTGGTAGTGTGGAGGAGCAGAGGGATCTTGGGGTACATGTCCACAGATCCCTGAAAGTTGCCTCACAGGTGGATAGGGTAGTTAAGAAAGCTTATGGGGTGTTAGCTTTCATAAGTCGAGGGATAGAGTTTAAGAGTCGCGAGGTAATGGTGCAGCTCTATAAAACTCTGGTTAAGCCACACTTGGAGTACTGTGAACAGTTCTGGTCGCCTCACTATAGGAAGGATGTGGAAGCACTGGAAATGGTACAGAGGAGATTTACTAGGACGCTGCCTGGTTCAGAGAGTATGCATTATGATCAGAGATTAAGGGAGCTAGGGCTTTACTCTTTGGAGAGAAGGAGGATGAGAGGAGATATGATAGAGGTGTACAAGATAATAAGAGGAATAGATAGAGTGGATAGCCAGCACCTCTTCCCCAGGGCACCACTGGTCAATACAAGAGGACATGGCTTTAAGGTAAGGGGTGGGAAGTTCAAAGGGGATATTAGAGGAAGGTTTTTTTACTTAGAGAGTGGTTGATGCATGGAATGCACTGCCTGAGTCAGTGGTGGAGGCAGATACACTAGTGAAGTTTAAGAGACTACTAGACAGGTATATGGAGGAATTTAGGTGGGGGGTTATATGGGAGGCAGGGTTTGAGGGTTGGCACAACGTTGTGAGCCGAAGGGCCTGTACTGTGCTGTACTATTCTATGTTCTATGTTCTATGTTCTAAATACATGGAGCCGGGATAACTTATGTATGCTCTTAGTTTTACTTTTATCAAGGTGCACACATATTTCGTGGTGGTATGATGACGTATGCCATTCACATAAATTTACATTTAACCCTCAATGCAAAACAATGTAGAATGCTTAATCAAATGATATATTAAAAATGATATTCAAATATTACTGAAATATTAAATACACAGCACTCCCGCCATTTAGCTATGAATTCCAACTCAACATAGAATGCAACTCTCCTTATATACATATATGCAGTATATACATTATACATTATAATACATCTACTATATAGACATTCACAGCATAGTAATTTTAAATCATTCTATTCAGACTTAAAGATTTAACTGCTGTGGTGGATTTCTTACTCTTGTAGGGTAATGACTTTTCTGACAAGGGACGTGTCACTTTGCTTCGCAGGAGAGACTTGTGGCTATGGAACTATCTCAGGTTCTAGGGCCTCCTCAGCGCTGGTTGCAGAGTTGACTCTAGGACTGCAGGCAGTGGTTCTGATAGCTGTGGCCAGCTTTCTTCACTTATTTAGACGGCTGTAACCACCTATCTTCACCTATTCTGACCTCTGGACACCTTTCTTCTCCATTTTCCTTTCTTCTGCAGATGCTCTGGCACCTTCTGGAAGTGTTGGCATCCCAGATAAGCTGCACAATCTGCTGATCTATCCCAGGCCACCAAACAAAGCTTCAAACTAATGCTTTCATTTTGACCACACCTAGATGACCCCAGCATGTCGTCCTCCAATACTTCAGCGCTCAGCTTGGCTGATACAACAAATCTTAATTTCCAAACAAGACGAACTCCGTCAAGGGCAAGTTCATCCCGGCACTGGTAAAAGTGAGGAAAATTGAATTTTTGCTGCACATTCCAGCTACTTTGAGTCACCATGTCAACCTGAAATAGTGTGTTTTTTTTTACTGGTTTCCTTTTGAAACATCTCTGCCATAATATAGGGACTTTAGATTTCCATTAGGGAGAATATATCAAGAGGAGTGTCCTCTTTTGAAAGTTTTTCAGCTATTTCCACTACCAAGGGTAAATAGGACATTACATCAGCAATTCCATGATTAGTTTCTTTTTCAATTTGATTTTGTATCATCCAAGAAGCAGAGTCCATCTCTGCATTTGTGCTGCTGCTGTTCATGGAACACTCTTCTGAGGACTGAAAATGGACAGTAGTGGTTGATGATCAGTAATGAAGACAAACTCTCTCCCATAAAAGTACGTTTTACACCCCAAACCAGATTCAAGGACTCTCTGTCAATCTGCAGAGTTAAGGGAACATGATAAAAAGGCTTTGGAGCATTCACTTCCATCGCATACCATAACATGAGGCATCACAAGTAAGCTTCACAGGATGATGTGGATCATAATGAGTGAGTACACTGTCTGCTATCACCATATTTCCTTCACCATTTTGAAAGCCACCTCACACTGCTTGGTCTATTGCCATTCCCTCCCAGTCTGCAGTAATTATTTCAAGGTGTGGAGCACAGGAGCCAGGATTGTCAGAAGCCTGTTATAGTCATTGACAAATACCAGAGGGACTGCAACTGTGATACATCCTTTGGCTTTGGGCCATTCAGTGCTTGAATATTCTCTGCACACTTGTTTAGTTCTTGTGTATCAATAATGTTACCACAGTAAGTTATACTTAGTTTAACTTGTTGCATCGTGCTCCAAGCACATAATCTTCTAATCTTTTTAGACCATACGACAATGGCGAGTCTGCTCCGCCATTCAATCATGGTCGATCTTTTTTCCCCCACCTCAACCCCATTCGCCGGCCTTTTCCCCATAACCTTTGATGCAGTGTCCAAACAAGAACCTCTCAATCTCTGCCTTAAATACACCCAACAACATGGCCTCCACAGCTGCCCGTGGTAACAAATTCCAAAAGTTCACCACCCTCTGGCTAAAGAAATTTCTCCGCATCTCTGTTTTAAATGGATGTCCCTCAATCCTGAGGTTGTGTTCTCTTGTTCTAGACTCCCCCACCATGGGAAACATCCTTTCCACATCTACTCTGTCTAGGCCTTTCAACATTTGAGAGGTTTCAATGAGATTCCCCCTCATCCTTCCAATTTCCAGTCAGTACAGACCCAGAGCAAGAAATGTTCTTGTATGATAACCCTTTCATTTCCAGAAACATTCTTGTGAACTGCCTCTGGACCCTCTCCGATGCCAACACATGTTTTTGTAGATGAGGAGCTGAAAACTGTTCACAATACTCAAGATGAGGCCTCAGCAGTGCCTTATAAAGCCTCAGCATCACATCTCTGCTCTTGTATTCTAGACCTCTTGAAATGAATGCTAACATGGCATTTGCTTTCCTCACCACCAACTCTATATGCAAGTTAACCTTTACGGTGTTCTGCACAAGGACTCCCAAGTCCATTTGCATCTCAGATTTTTGGATTTTGTTCCCATTTAGGGAATAGTCTGCATATTTATTTCTACTACCAAAGTACATGACCATGCATTTTCCAACATTGTATTTCATTTGCCACTTTTTTGCCCATTCTCCTAATGTGAATAAGTCCTTCTGCAGCCTACCTGTTTCCTCAACAGTACCTGTCCCTCCACTTATCTGTATATCATCTGCAAACTTGGCAGCAAAGCCATCTATTCCATCATCTAAGTCATTGATAAACAGCATAAAAAGAAGTGGTCCGAACACCGACTCCTGCAGAACACCACTGGACACCCTGTCTTGAGATTTTGGGGGTGTTCCTTGTCACCAAGATAACACTGAGTAGCTGGCCGCCTTGCAACACATGGATGATACCTGTAGCTCTGCCAGAATGCAGATACAGATGCTACTGCATAAGTAAGGTTAGTATAGCAATAAAGTGCTTTGTGAGTGTTTATAGTGAGTATTATAGATTAGGCAGGCCTCATCTAAGTCCATTTTGCTGAAGTATTTTCCTCCAGAAAGATATCCTTTATCCTGAGCAGAGGTTATTGATCTATCTTTATATTGATGGCAACCTTATAATCACCACAGATCCTGACAGACCTATTCTCCTTGGCTACTAGAACCACTGGTGCTGCCCATGGGCTCCAGTAAACCTCGGAAATAATTCCTTCAGCCACCATGTCATCTAGCTCACTGGCTACATTATCACAGACGGTTTAAGGAACTGGAGAGGCTTTGTAAAACTTGTGTTAGCATTTACATTTAACACTAATTCACCCTTGATATGCTTGAGTTTTCCAATGCCGTCCTTGATCACTGCTGTACCTATCTCAATTCTCTTTCAGCTGATTCTATTACAGGGATGTGGCATGCAAATGGTGGATGGATCTCCTATCAAGTTGTGGTGGTGTCAAACAATCACACTCCTACAGTGCTGGTTCTCCTGTTTTTACCACATAAAAGCCCAAAGTGGCTTGTTGCCTGTTGTATTTCACTGTTACAAATGTCATTCCCACGGGTGTTGTCTTTTTTCCAACAAGGTTCTTAGTTGGATCCCTGCAGGCTTCAATTTAGTACCTTTGAAATGCCATTTTGTGTAATGACTGGAACAGCTGAGCCAGAGTTCAATTCCTTTGGACAATCCACACAATGGGTGCACGAAAACCTACTTTTTAATCAGGACAGTAATCATGATTTTGAAGGCAGAGGTTCGCTGCAGTTTTTTTTTCTGATTTGAGGAGCAACCAATCAACAGGAGGGATTCATTAGAAAGGGCCAATAAGAATAAGTTAAGTACAACTGGAGTGGCCATTCTTTAGAGTGTGCCAGTGTTTAGTGTGGCTGTGACTCATCAAGCTTACGCGAGATTAGCTTGGGTGAGGTAGATTGTCTTGTAAGTCTCTCTCTCTCCCTCTCCCTCTGTTCATTCCTCATCTGTTGGTGCATGGCTCCAGGGGCAGTATTTTGTACTGTGTGTCGGATGTGGAAAGTCCGGGAGACATCCACTCTCCCATATAAATACAACTGCTTTCTGTTTATTGTCTATCCTTGTAGGAAGAATAAAGCTTGCTAAACACTTGAATACTCTAATGTTCCCAGGGGAAGAGAACATTTCAGACATACAGCTCATTATTGATAATCACACCTCTTGGGTCAATTCAAGGTGTGACCCTGTTCTTGGTCAAATGCACTTCAGCTGATGGATTTAAATAATTTTTTGGAGATCACAGAAAATGCTAAATCCTTATAATACCAATAATTTCCCTAGCATAGTGTAGAGTATCCAAACTGGTTGCCTCACAGCCTAGTATGGAAACATCAATGCCTAGGAATGGAAAAGCTGACAGAAACTGGCGGATATAGCCAGTCCATCACAGGCAAAGCCCTCCCCACCACTGAGTACACCTACATGGAGTTCGGCCACATGAAAACAGTGTCTATCATCAATGATCCCCACTCATCCAGGCCATGCTCTCTTCCCACTGCTACCATTGGACAGGAGGTACAGGAGCCTCAGGTCATACATCATCAGGTTCAGGAACAGTTACTATCCTTCAACCAATAGGCTCCTGAATGAGCATGGATCGCTCACTTCAACTCTGAACCTAGAGACTCACTTTGAAGGACATGTTCACAATATTATTTTTTATTTGCATAGTCTGTTTTCTTTTGCACATTGTATGTTTGTCAGTCTTTGTGTATGTACTGTTATTCGTATTTTTTCCTGTAAACACCTGCAAGAAAATGAATCTCAGGATGGTATATGGTGACAAACTGCTACTTAAATTGTTTAATTTTTTTGTCTAATGTTTAGAGCATTGAACAGTACAGCACAGAAACAGGTCATTTGACCCACAATGTTGAATTGATTTAATGAAGCCAAACTAAACTCTTCCCTTCTCTCACAACATGATCTGCATCAGAGATTCAAGATTCAAAGTACATTTATTATCAACTATTGTATAAATTATACACCTTGAGATTTGTCTACATACAGGCAGCCACAAAGCAAGAAACTCCAAATACCCAATTAAAATAAAAAGAAAGACCAAAACCACTGTGCCGAGAAAGAGAAAGAAAATACCACAATCATGCCAACAATAGAAGCAAGCAAACCAGATTGAGTTCTTAGATCTGTTCCCCAAAGCAGGCGGAGTAGGCCCAAGCCTCGGTCTCAGTAGCACAGCAGCTGGAGCAGTTCATCACCAAGAGATGAATGAACACTGCGGGAGAGCGAACGAAATCAACTCGACCCTCGCCTCCAGTCCCAATACTCTGAACTTGTATTTAAATTGCCCAAGCACCATTAATGTCTTGCGCTAGGACCCGGACCCAGCGTAATGATGCAATTGGGTCATCCAACCTGAAGCCATTCTTGATCTCACCAGTTCAGTTTGGCACTTATGGGTATCCTTTCATTTTCTGTAAATTCATGTACCTTTCTAAGAGCCTCTTAAGCACCTTATCCTTATCTGCCTCGACCGCCATTCCCGGCAGTGCATTCCAAGCACCCAAACATGCTTCACATATTTTCTTTGAATTTCCACCCCACACATATCTTAAATGCATGCCCTCTAGGAAAAAGATACTGGTTATGTACTCTATCTATGCCTTTTATAATTTTATAAACTTATAAATTTCAAATCTCTCCATTGCTCCAGAGAAAACAACTCTACCTTGTGTCATGATCTGGATCAGGGTCTCTTTAAATTTACTTCGTTTATGTTATGATCCGGACCACTGACTCCCTGTTTTCCTTTGTTTCCCTGTTTTCCCGTGTCCCTCGGCCTTGGTGATTAGAGGCAATTTACTCTCGGTTGAACTGGTAGTTTATAGTCTCCGGCTTTCAGCTGTTCGGCACGGGAGCGTCTGCAAAGTCACCAAAGGTACGGCGTGCCAACGTCATCTGGCCGGAGCAAGCCTCATCTCCACCCGAAGCGAGTGCCGGTAATTCGCCTTTCCTCACTGGAGCAACATTGTCAAGTTACCTCGCCAAAGCGAGCCTGCAAAGTTTCCTCACCGAGGTGGGTCCGTCAGTTAACCCGCTGCAGGGAATCAAGAACCACTGTCTACTGTTCCCGGGCCGAGTCGAGAGCTCGCCACTACCCGGAGGCTCTAAGTCAAGTCTTGGTTCTGGGGGCATCCACGTACTGAGTCAAGTCCCGGTCCTGGCGGTATCCAAGTTCCAAGTCAAGTCCGGGCCCTGGTGGCACCCAAGTTCCGAGTCAAGTCCTGGCCCTGGCCATCTGTGATTCCTGTCCTACCCCCCTGTCTGAATCCCTTCTCTGCCCCTCTCACCTCTAGCCCTCGTCTGCAGCCCTCGCCTGCACCTTGGTCTAGTTCTATCGCTGGAGCTAGATAGGTACCGTCTGTGTTCTTTCGTGCTGGTCTTGTCCTGTCCTTGCCTCCGTGGGGTAAGTCTGGCCGTCTTGCCATTGCCCCGTGGGGGGGTCATGAGTCCCGGCCCTATGTCCTGTACCCAAGGAGGGGTCCCGGCTCTCTGTTCTGTGTGTGAGTCCCGGCCCTATGTCCTGTACCCAAGGAGGGGTCCCAGCTCTCTGTTCTGTGTGTAAGTCACAACCCTATGTCCTGTACCCAAGGAGGGGTCCCGACTCTGTGTTCTGTGTATGTGTCCATGGTTCCATGTACCTGCTCTCCCGAGACCGAGGCTCTGTTTTTCCATGCACCTCCTCTCCCTAGCCCGTGTCATGTCCATGCCTGGTTCTGGGATCCGAGCCCGGGGCAAGATCCAGGTACTAGGTCCTTGCTCAGTCCATGGCTCGGAGTCCATACCATAGCCTCTTCATGCCACCTCTAGTTCTGGGATCCGATTCCGAGTCCAAGCCCAGACCCTTGGTCCCAGCCTAGTCGTAGTCCTGAGTCCTTGTCCAGTTCGATATCCCTGCTCCTGCCTTGCTCTCCTGGTATTGAACAATAAACTAAACTTAATTAACCTCACAAGATTTGTCTTGCATTTGGGTCCACCCTTGCTCCCAGTGCCCCGCCTTTGTGACATCTTGTCCAACTCTCCTTACAACACTTCCTCTCTAAACCAGACAGCATCCTGGTAAACCTTTTCTGCATCTGCATCCTCTTCTGGAGCCTTCACATCCTTCCTATAATGGGACAATTTAACTGAATGCCGTGCTCCAGAGATTTATAAAGTTTCAAGATAACTTCCTGACTCTTGAACTCAATGCTTTCATTATAAAGACATGGGTATAATTTTTAGATGATAGGGGGAAATTGTCAGATGATTGTCAGAGATGCATAGAGAGAGGTGAGAGTTTTGAACACTCTGCCATGGCCTGTGGTAGAAGCAGATGCATTAGGGTGTATTTAAGAAACTCTTAGTTTTATAATAGTTAAATTAAAATAAGTAGTGCAAAAACGGAAATAAAAAAGTAGTGAGGTAGTGCTCATGGCTTGAATGTCCGTTTAGAAATCAGATGGCAGAGGGGAAGAAGCTGTTCCTGAATTGCTGAGTGAATGCTGAGTGAGTACAGAATTGTGGGCCGAAGGGCTTGCACTGTGCTCTCATGTTCTACATTCTACGTTATATGAAAGATCTCAAAGCTAATGTACCATCCTATCTAACAATGGAACAAAGGCACCTTTCAGATACATTACTAATGGTTCACATTCGGAAAGTGACCAATCCTTTCCAAGTGTGTGAGCACATCGAAATGCTCCTCTGGAACAGTCACAGCTCTGATTCCAGTTTCAGCAGTTTGACTGAATTTTGCTTCCCACAACAAATTCCTGTTTGTGTACACGATGTCAAACAATCTCAACAGAGTGAATCAAAACATTGAAACGAAGCAAGCAGTTCCCACAGATGATAAAGGCTCTGAGCACGATAACCATGTGTAAGAGCCCTTACAGGTTGCAACACAAGAAGTCAGAGTTCTCTCTTTCAGCGGTGCTGGGAGAAAACACAGCACCAGACAGAAAGGAAGTCTTGCTTATGTGTTTTACACCTTTTGCTGCCTCAGATTGAAACTACGACCAGGAAGCACTGCTGATGAATACTGGAATAAAGCAAGCACCCATCCAATAGTAATGACATCAACCTGGTATTCTGCTCAGCCCTTTTCAGTTGAGGGAGAGTTGGTCAGCCAACTGATACTATTCTTCTTTAAAATTAAGAGCTTCTGAGCAGCTTGGGCCCTGCATTGGAGTGGGTCCAGAGGAGATTCCTGAGGACGATTCTGGGAATTAAAGGGTTAATGTATGAAGCGCATTTTGATGGCTCTGGGTCTGTACTCACTGAAGTTCAGAAGAAAGAGGTAGAACTCACTGAAACCTATTAAATATTGAAATGCCTAGATAGATTGGATGTGGAGTGGATGTTTCTGAGAAATTCTAGGACCAGAGAGCACAGCCTCAGATTATAAGGATGTCCCTCCCAAACAGAGGTAATGAGGGTGGTGGATCTGTGAAATTCATTGCCATGGATGGCTGAGGAGACCAAGACATTAAGTACGTTTAAAGCAAAGGTTGATAGTTTATTGATTAGTAAGGGCATCAAAGGTTACAGGCAGAAGGCAAGAGAATGGGATTGACAAGTTGGCCATGATGGAATGGCAGAGTAGACTTGAAGGGCTAAAAGGCTTAATTCTGCTTCTATGTCTTATGGTCTTATGTTGCTGTGTTTATTTCACATTCATAATAGAACTAATCGCTGCAGGCAATGAATCTAAGTACCACCAGGAAGTAAAAAATCTAGTGTCTTGGTGCAATCACAACAACTTGGAGTTGAATATCCTCAAACCATAGTGATGCATATTGACTTTAGGAGAAATGTATCACCTCTCCACCCATCATCAGCAACTCTAACATTAGCACCGCTTCAACACTCAGCTTCCCAGGCATCATTACTTCAGGGCCTCATGTAGGCGAACTATATCTCCTGCTTTAACAAAAAAGTTCGGCAGAGGATGTGCTTCTTGCATCAATTGGTAAAGTTCCATATTCCCTAGAAAATACCAGTGCAATTCTACACTGCCATCAAAGCAAGCATCCTCAGGTCACCCATTACTGTCTGGTTTGGTGCAGCATTTTCTCACAATATATGAAAATGATAGCAAATGCTCGGGTCAGCTGAAAAGGTCATTGACTGCAGTCGACCATCACTGCAGAATTTGTATGTGGCCAGGACACTGAAGCAAGCAGGAAAAATCATTACGGATAGCACTACTCTGCAAGACCCCTATTCCAAAAGCTCCATTCTGGAAAGCGCTATAGGCTTTTAATACACAAACCACACTTTCTTAGAAGTTTCTTTCCCTCAGGCAGTTAATCTGATCAATCATTCTATTTAGCCCCACCACCCCTCTCTGTCTAATACCCCTGTCACTGCAGTGTACTGTAAACACTTTAAAATGTTTTTTATAGACCATACCACCATAAGACATAGGAGCAGATAAAGCCATTTGGGCCATCAAGTGTGCTCCACTATTCCATTATGGCTGATTTATTATCCTTCTTTATCTCATTGTTCTGCCTTCGCCCTGTAATCTTTGACATCCTGACTAACCAAGAACCTAACAACCTTCGCCGATTATGTTGTTTATTCATGCTTCCATTTATGTACTTATGCATATTTTATTCCATATCTACACTTTAACCCAGCCTTTCTCAACCTTTTGCCCTGGAGGAAACCTTGAAATAATTTTCAGGTCTCAGGGAACTCTTGCATAAAAATGGCTGTGATTTGTAGTTGAAGTGTCTTTTCAATTTTCCTGGAGCCATTGCTACATTAGTAAGTTGCTTGCCACAGACTAGGCAGAATTGAGTAGAACAACTTGGTGCACTAGTCCATTTAAAATCCATTGATAAGTAGCTTTCATTGGAAAGATATGGTACTAGCTGATTACTTTAGTTCCACCCACTGATTTTGTCTCCAGGACCCAAAAAAGACCAGTGAACTTCTTCTGGGACAACGGGGGGCATTGGATCTCTGCTGGGGCCCTGAGTCTTCTGATCACAGAAGGCAGTCAGTCATTGGTGTGGGTGAGCACCCATCTGGCAGCTCTCTGCCTCAGGACCCCAGAGAGATACCTGTATAGAGACCACCCTCTGAGATGGCATGAACTGGCATCACACTTCCTCTGCCTGCAGGAGGGCACGCGGCTTCCAGCAGACAGCATCAGCCACTCTGCTCGGAGGGAACTGTCTCAGTTTGAGGGTATGGGTCTAGTCTCGGCCTGACAGAGTGCTCCTGTGGCAGTGGGAGACAGTGCTCTAGTTGCAAGGGGGATGGTTCCCCATCCAGTTATGGTGGGTGTCAATAGGGCTTGGAAAAGTGGAGAGGTTCCAGCTGGACCACCACTTGGAGGGCCAGAAGTGCTCAGTTCAAGGCCTTGGGATACTGTGTGGGAGAGGGTCTTGCATAATGTGAGCCACCTCTCGGGGATACCCACTGTACCCTTCTTAGATGCTTCAAATCGTTTCTTGTATGGGCTGCTCCTGCACACCTTTCACCTCCTCGCCTTTGTCTGCCAAACAGACTCATCTTGGCAGTCTGTTTTACCACCTGGCAGCGGAGGAATCTGTTCATGCAGGGGTCCTTCTCTGTACACTGGGGACCTGGGTGGAAGGTGTTACACAGGGCAGTGCCATGCAGCAGGTCCACCTGTCCATTCTGTGGCCGGGAGAATTTAGTGTACCAAGCTGATATGGTGTGTGAGAGGTTGCAGCCCCTGTTTGAGTGTCTGAAGGGGCTGCTGTTCGGGTTCTGGATCACTTCAGCTCCACGCTCCTCGTATATGGGCAGCCAGTACGGAAGCGGGATGGGTTGTGAAGAGGGTTGACTGGTGGGCTTGCTCCTGGGCCTGGCCAAGATGGCCATTCACAGGACCAGCCGGTGTAAAGTTGTGGGCTCTGCCAGGGCCAACTGTCTGACCTTCTTCCGATGATATGTTTGTGCCCAGCTGTCTTTGGAGAGGGAACATGCGATCACAATAGGTACAGCAGGTGGTTTACGGGAGTGGTGAGCTCCCCAGAGAATTGACTGTTTTATAGACAGTAGTAATCGTATTTTATTTTGAATTTAATCACTGTCTTGTAAATATTTAATGTTTGCACATTGTGTATTTGTTGCGTAAATAAACTTTTATAGTTTTGTTAAAAAAAAGACAGACTTTTTTTGTGTCCATTCTTGCATTGGTGCAGTGAAATGACTCAGAAGATTGTAATTCTTCATCATCACCCTTATCAGAATTGTCCGTAGGCTGAGGCCTAGAATCCCCCTCTTCCATCTCACACCTCCTTTTCAAAAATCACCACACTGGACCATCTTTAGAATTAATTCCCTCCAATTTTCTACTCCACCAGTAGAGTATGACCAAGGCTTGTCAGGGGAAGCTGGGGGAGGTAATTCAAGATGGAGCGGCTGACGTCATAGCCCCAGTAGGGCTAATCCATTCAATGCTCAGGAAACGCACTTCAGACTGCTCATAAGCCAACCGTCCTCCCCTCCGTGAAATACAACGGTCACCAATTATCAGCCTCCCATCCTCTGCTCCATGCACTACA
This sequence comes from Mobula hypostoma, assembly GCF_963921235.1. Classification (NCBI taxonomy): domain Eukaryota; kingdom Metazoa; phylum Chordata; class Chondrichthyes; order Myliobatiformes; family Myliobatidae; genus Mobula; species Mobula hypostoma. The sequence continues at coordinate 80,912,167 of NC_086105.1, read as the reverse complement.
TCACTCAGCTATTATTAGCCTACAGTCCTCCATTACATGCAATACAGCACCCACCAATTATCTGCCTACCATCCTCCCCTCTGTACAATACAACACTCACCAATTATCAACCTCCACTCCACCACCCCCATGGAATACAACACTCTCCAATCATCAGCCTACCATCTCCACCTCTGTGCAATACAGCACTCACCATCAGCCTATCAGCCTATCACCCTCCCCTCCGTGCAATACAACGCTCTCCAATTATCAACGACCCCTCTTATCTCATGTCAAAAAGTGAGAATTAGTCAACTAATAAACATGGTCCTACTGCGTACTGCCATATCTGGCTGATATTGCTGACAGGGTTGTTCAGTCGCTGCCCACCACTGTGAGCCCTAGCATTGCGTGTTGCTTGAAATTCAAAAGACGATGTTTGATTTTCTTTCAATCGTGATCTCTCGCAGAACCCCTTGCATCCTCTCACGGAATCCTGGTTGTGAAAGCCTGATTTAACCTTTAACTTTTTCTATATACACAGTAATTCTTTATTCTTTATAATGCTGAATGTTGTCTTTTGTTGCATGTCACACCTCGATCAACACACCAGAGCAATATCTTATGTATGTGTCAAATACAGGTGATCTTTGGTCCTTGATCCTTGAACGTTGACCAGAGTTACCACCATTTCAGATTACCTGTTAAAGGCAGTACCGCCAACTGTGTACCACTGCATTGCCACAGCGTTGCTCCAAATTTCTGGAGAGAGCCTTGGACTTCATGGAGCAGAACTGAGGTGCCTCAGTCCATTTGTAACAACATTTTAATCTTCCCTGAAATTAGTTGGTGAGATTCGAATGTACTCCTAATATTCCTGAATAGTGTCCTGAAGAAGGGTCTCAACCCAAAATGGTGACTGTTTATTCTTTTCCATCGATGCTACCTGCCCTGCTGATTTCCTTCAGTATTTTGTGTGTGTTGCTCTGGATTTCCAGCATCTGCAGACTTGCTTGTTTTCTCAATATTTCTACTCTCTTTACTTGGATAAAGCCTGCTTTATGGTTGTATTCTAGTACTTTTGCGATCCAAAGGTTCTTTGGAAGTTAAGAATGAGGCATAAAACTTAATGCTTACAATTGTGTTACAAGATTGATAAACAAATAAGAAAAGAGAGTCACATGAACAGAGAAAAGAGAAAGGAAAAAGCATTTGTGTTTGTTTCATACTCAGACTAGAGATTACCAAATTTCTATTGATAGTAATTAACCAATAAAATAGCCAGATTCCAGTCATGTGATACCTGTTGTGGAAAACTGAGAAGTTTCATGAAAAATATAGAATGATCTTAAAATTCACTCAGCAATTACATGTATAATCTGTAGGTCATCATCGTACACAGATGAAGGAGGGACGTAGCAAGTCAGGCAGCATCTCTGAAGAGGACTAAACAGTCAAAGTTTCGGGCTGAGACCCTTCTTCAGGACTTAAAATGAAGGAAGCAGAAGACAGATTAAGAAGGTGGGGGGGGCGGGATTGGGGGTGGAGGTGAAGGAATGGTAGGTGACAGATGAGACCAGGTGAGTCCGGGTGGGTGGGTGTCTTGGAGAGGGGTATGAAATGAGAAGCTAGGAAGTGTTAAGTGGAAAGTGGAAAGGGTTGAAGAAGGAGGAATCTGATAGGACAGGAGAGTGGACTATGAGCGATAGGGAAGGAGAAAGGGCACCAGAGCGAGATGGTGGGCAGCTGAGGGGTAGGCAGAATGGAGGGGAGTAGTTGCTGGAAGTTAGAGAAATTGAAGTTCATGCCATCATGTTGATAGATACCCAAATGGAATATGAAGTGCTGCTGAAAGTATACAAAGTTCAAAAGATCAAAGTAAATTTCTTGTCTAAGTACGTATATGTCCGCATATACTACCCTGAAACATATTTTCTTGTAGGTACTCACAGTAAAACAAAGAAGCGCAATAGAATCAGTAAGAAACTACAGATAGACAAAAATGTGTAAATGAAGACAATCTGTGCAAATACAAAAAAAAATCATAACAAGTAAATAAATAAATAATACTGAGAACATAAGGTTTAGAATCCTTGAAAGTGCGTCTGTAGTTGTGGAATCAGTTCAGCGTTGAGGTGAGTGAAGTTATCCATACTGGTTATGAAGCCTGATGATTGTAGGATAATAACTGTTCCTGAACCTGGTGGTGTGAGATCTAAGGCTCCTGCACCATCTTCCCGATGGCAAAAGCAAGAAAAGAGAATGTGGGTAAGTATATAAGCAAGCATACCCTAGTCCAACACCGATTAATCATGTGGACGGTCCCTGCATCTTTCATAGTGATCTGTAGATGTCAGTGTTTTCCTATATGATGAACACGGTGCAGTTAGGTGCAGTGTAAGATGCCCTCCATTAGAGGGTAGCCTCGCTCTTGCTCTTTGTACTGACTGCAAGGCTGGAATTTTCATTCACACTGCATATTGAATCACAGGAACAATATGTACATCCAGTCCTGCTGTTGGAATTTCTCACTCATTTTAGATGTAGCTGCCAGCAGTGACTTTCTCTCCCCTCCCCCTTTCCTTTCACTCTCATTCCTTCCTTCCTTTCTGTCTCTCTCTCACTTGCTTCTCTCCTCCACTCAGTCTCCTGCCAAGCAGCTGGCAGCAACTAAATATAAGTTTCCAGTCAGGCCCCACCCAGACAAAACCAGCTGTCAATGGCGGACATCTAATTCCCGGGAGCTGCTGCTGCTGTGTAACTGTGGTTTTGCCTGGTTGCTGAGTTCCTGCAAGCACGCGCTGGAAGGTAAATTCTGATTAACTTAGGGGTCACAGTGGTGAGCCGGCAGTTCTCACTGCTGGTGACCTGATTTGATCTATGCTGAGTCAGCATCGTTCAGTTTGGGTCTGTTCTAAGACACAATGAGAGTTGACTAGATGTCTGTGTCAGGAAAACTACACAGAATAGGGGCCGACCTAATGTGATACATGCAGAGCAGACAGTGTCCCATCACTTGTTGGCCAATGACTGTCATTACTCTGCACTGATCTGGCCCTGTTGGTTTGTGCTCCATTGTGTAGCAGTTGCAAGATGGAAATCAGCATTATGAGACTGAAAGGAGCCATATTTTTGCTCCCACCCTTTCTTCCTCCTTCATTTCTACCTCTCCTTCTTTCCATTCCATTCTCCACTACCTCCAACCCACTCACCTTAACATTTCTTTTACACTCCCACCTCCTCATCACTCATCACTCTCTCACTCTCTCTCTCTCTCTCTCTCTCTACGTTTCTGTCTGTCTGTCTGTCTCTCTCTGTGCCTCTGCCTCTGTTTCCCTCTCTCCTTGTCCTCCTCAATCTTTAAGACCATAAAACGTAGGAACAGAACTAAACCGATGGCCCATTGAATATGTTCTGCCATTCCTTCATGACTAATTTATTTTCTCTCTCAACCCCTTGTCCCCTTACCTTTGACACCCTTACTAACCAAGAATTTATCAGCCTCTGCTTTAAATATACCCAATGATTTGGCCTGCACAACCATCTATGGTAATGAATTCCATGGAATCACCACTCTCGCTAAAGAAATTCCTCCTCCTCTGTTCTAAAGGGATGTCATTCTCAGACTATGCCTTCTGGTCCCAGACTCCCCAGCTATAGATAGGAATCATACGCTCCACGCCACACTGTCTGGACCTTTCAATATTTGATAGTACCCCCCACATTTTTCTAAATTCTAGCAAGTATAGTTCCAGAGCCATCAAGCAATCATTTCAAGAGAACTAGAAAATAAAAGCTAGGGTGTTAAGTTTGAGGTATAGTAAGGCATTGGTTAGACTGCACTTGGAGTATTGTGAGCAGTTTTGGGCCCCTTATCTACGAAAATATGTGCTAACGTTGGAGAGGATCCCGAGGAGGTTCAGAAGAACAATTCCTGGAATGAAAGAGTTAACGTATGAGGAGTGCTTGTTGGCTCTGGGCCTGTACTCATCCAAGATTAGAAGAATGAAAGGGGCATCTCAATGAAAGTTATCAAATATTGAAAGGAATTGAATTTGAGTGGACATGGAGAGAATGTTTCCTATAATGGAGGAGTCTAGAACCAGAGGGCGCAGACTTAGAATAGAAGGACACCCATTTAAAACAGAGATGAAGAAGAATTTCTTTAACCGGAGAGTGGTGGATCTGTGGAATTCATTGCCATGGATGGATGGATGCGGAGGCCAAGTTAATGGGTATATTTAAAGCAGAGACCGATAAGTTCTTGATTAACCAGGGCATCGAACATTATGGGGAGAAGGGAGAATGGAGTTGAGAGGCATAATAAATCTGCCATGATTGAATGCCAGAGTAGTCTCAATGGGCTAAGTGGCCTAATTCTGTTCCAATGTCAAAGGGTCTCACGCATTAACCCTTTCATTCCCAGGATCATTCTTGTGAACCTCCTTTGGACCCTCTCCAATGCAAAACATCCTTTCTTAGATAAGGGGCCAAAAACTACTCACAATACTCAAAGTGAGATCTAACAAATACCTTATGAAGCCTCAGCATTAGATCCTTGCTTTTACATTCTAGTCCCCTAGAAATGAATGCTAAAATTGCATTTGCCTTCCTCACACTGACTCAACCTATGTGCTAACCTTTAGGGAATCCTGCATGAGGACTCCCAAGTCTCTTTGCACTTCTGGTTGTCAATGGCAATCCTATTTCTCCTTCCACCATTCTCCTGTTCCTTCATTTCTATCTCTCTTTCTCTCTCTTTTCCAAGGTCATTGCCTTGTCATGGTGGAGTGGCTTGTGAGTTCCTGAGATTCCAAGAGCAATCACATCTGGAGCTTAGTTCAGGGTAGCAAAGTCAGGTGGAGATTTCCAGACAAAGAGTGATCCAACCAAGACTCCAACAATGGAGCTAGTGGAAAATGATGACACATCACAATGGGGTTCATACAAAGGAAGGCTGCAGAAGCGAAGGCTTGCAAGTCAAGTTGCATTCCGTGCCACTGGACCCTGACCCGACCTGTGGTGGCTGTTCGTGTACCAACCTTCCCATGTTAACAAAATCAGGTAAAGGTGTTCGGCATTTTCAATTTGCCTCTCTCCATTCCGTTCTGCTTTACCTTCGGCCCAGCCACCCTCTTACATTCCTTCCTCCATATCACTGCCCCATACTCGCTGGGTTACCCGCCCTCCCAATTCACTGCCTCCTGCTCTCTCTTCTGTAGCTCCATTGCTTCCCCCTCTGCTCCCCTCCCATTTCCACTCTCCCTTGTTCCCTTCAATCTGCTTCTCTCTTTTCCTTCATCTTCCTGCATTTTTCTCCCCCTCATTGACCCCCCACTATCCTACGTGTTACTTCACTCCTTCCTCTCTGTAACCTTTCTCCTTCTCTCTCTCTTTTATTCCTCTCTTTTCCTACCATCTCTGTTCCTCTTGCTCTAGTCCTCTCCCTTGCTCCATCTCATGCCTCTTTATTACTACTTGCCTCCCTCTCTTCCCCATTCCCTCTTTCTTCTCCCTCTTCCTCCCTAACACTCCCTTCAATTTCTTCTCCCCATCTCCCTCTCCCTCTCTTTCCCCTCTACTCCCCACCCCCCATCTTTCTCTCCATTTCTTGCTTTGCTCTCCCTGATTGCTTTGGTCTCCCAGTCTCTTTCCCTTTGCCCTCCCTCTCTCCCTCACCCTTCCCAATTACTATCCATTCCTTTTCACCTCTCTTCCCCTCAAGTCTATCCTATTCACTCCCTTTTGGCAAGTTCCTTTCCCTTATCTCTCTCTTTCCCTCTGTTCTTTTCATTGTGTCACGTTCCCTCTTGCCCTTCTGCCAATCATTCCCTCCTTCTCCCACTCCTCTCCTTCTTCTCTCTTCATTTCCTTCTTTTCTTCCTGTCCCACCCCACCCTTCTTTTCCTCCTTCCAAACCCCTTGCTCTGCCTTTCCCTCTCTCCTTCTCTGCTGCCTCCTCCCTCCAATTCTCTTTTATATTCTCAGCCATCTTTTCACTCTGGCTAACTCCCTTTTTTTAAGTTTTCCATTTTTCCTCCATCAGTCCCTCTCTTGTCCCTCCCTTTCTTTTCTTGTGTTTTCTCATTTCTACTTGCCTTCCACATTTCTATCCCTCCCTCTGTTAAATACCAGCCACTGGGGAGTTGCTAAGATACCATCCTCCTTCCCCAACCTATGTAGCCTGGAATTACTACGCATTTTATGGGGTGAATCTTACACATACAAAAGCTGTTGGAAGGACTCAGCAGATCAGGGAGCATCTACAGAGGGAAGTGAGCTGGTGAAGGGCTGAAATACTTCATTCCCTCTCTTCTCTCTCTCTCTCTTTCTCTCTCTCTCTCTCTCTCTCTCTCTCTCTCTCTCTCTCTCTCTCTCTCTCTCTCTCTCCCCCCCCCCTCCCCACTCTCCCTCTCCTTCTCCATCTTTGTCTTACAGATTGATAGGAAATTTGATCTGAGCCCAACAAAGTTTAAAGTTCAAAAGTCCAAATTAAATTCATTATCGAAGTACATGTATGTCACCATATATTATCCTGAGATTCATTTTCTTGCGGGCATTTACAGTAAAACAGAAAAATACAACAGAATTATTGAAAAATTCTACACACAGAAACTGACAAACAACCAATGTGCAAAAGAAAACAAACTGCAAATACGAAGTAACAATAATAATAATAAATAAATAATGAGTTGTAGAGTCCTTGAAAGTGTGTCCATCGCTTGTGGAATCATTTCAGAGTTGAGGTGAGTTGCCAGTTCAGAGGCCTGGCTTTTGAAGGGTAATGAACTTGGTGGTGTGGGACCTAACTTTCCTGTACCCATTGCCTGATGGCAGCAGCGAGAAGAGAGCATGGCCTGGATGGTGGTGGTGATGCATAGGTTGTGGTTCAGGAGCCTGATGATGACAGAGTAATTACTACTTCTGAACTTAGTACTGAGGGACTTAAGGGTCCTGTACCTTCTTCCCTATGGTAGTAGTGAGACAAGAGCATCGTCTGGATGGTGGGGGTCCTTGATAATGGAGGATTCATAGTGGCAGATTCAACTTTCTAAGTTTGTCAGTGAACACAGGATAGATAGGTTTGAGAGCAAATATCACCAGAGTCCCTAATTTGCTGCATTTTCAACACTAACTTATCATGGAAAGTTTTTGTTCCATTCATGATTTCCACATGCATTTGGAGAATTAAGTTGTAACAAAGCAAAACTCTGTGAAACGAAGTGTGATTTTCACTTCTGCCCATGCTAGTCTATAATTAGCACACTATGAGTATGTCATATCAAGTGCTTTCACCTTAATGACACTGAGTAACATGATTTATGATTAACACTCTGTTGACAAACCACATATTAACAAAAATAAATGTTCTTGATTAATATAAATTATCAGCTCTATTCTTTTCTTTATTTAGTAGCTAAAGCAAACCAAGTTTAGAGCAACAGGGTAACCATAATTAGATCTCCAGCCAAGTCATTTTGTTGACAGAAACTTTGGTTCTGAGGAGAAGTAAATGTTTGGGTGATGCATTCTTTATTCAAGATTGAAGATTGTTTATTGTCATTCTTCAGCGCACAAGTGTTCAGGAGAATGAAATGATTGTTACTCGATCCGATGCTGCATAAAAAACACAATAGTAATAAAGAACATGATAAATATAAATATAAAAGCAATAAATGATTTATAAGCAATTGTATATAAAACACAATGCACAGCAACTGCTAGAGTGTGGCTGTATATATATAAAATTACACTATATATGCCTAGTCTGATTGTATGTACTGTACATAAAGTGACTCTGACAGGAAATGATAAATTGACCAAGTGAGTCTTGGCAAGTGGAATTCTTCTAGGTAGTACCAGTACATATGGAAAAACAATAGCATACTGACTGTGTCAGTGGAGATATGAGGTATGGAGTGTAATTACAAAATGGAAGAGCATGGGGGGCTGAAGGGTGCTGAAGAGCTGTGAAGAGGAGTGGCTGATGTGGATGTTTTGGTGGTGTGGTAGGTTAATGGGTGGAGCTATTAATTAGCCTGATGACTTGGGGGAAGTAACTGTGAATCAACTTCAGTCACCATAACACTGAACTGTTCCCACAAACTATGGACTCACTTTCAAGGATTTTTCATCTCATGTTCTTGATATTTATTGCTTATTTATTTATTTTTTATTATTCTTGTGTTCGTTCTTTTTCTTTTTGTATTTGCAATTTGTTGTCATTTGCACTTCAGTTGTTTAACCATCTTGTTTTGTGTGTTTTTATTGATTCTATTGTCATTCTTTGTATTTACTATGAATGCCCACAAGAAAATAAACCTCAGGGGTTTATATGCTGACATATATGTACTTTGTTAATAAATTTACCTTAAACTTGGATCTACAGTGGTCTTGGGTGGATGCTGAATAGCCTCTTCCGTGATGGAGTGGATCAAACAGTCCATGAGCAGGGTGGCTGGGATCTTTCATGGTATTGGTGGACTTTTCCCAGGACCTTTCTGTATATATGTCCTTGATGGCTGGTTGTCTGGTGCCGGAGATGCACTGGGCTGTTTTGACTACCTGTTAGAGAACCCTCCTATCCACTACAGTGCAGTTTCTATGCCACACAGTGATACAGCATTTTAGAATGCTCTCTATTGAGCATCTGTAAAACATTGTGAGTACAGATGTGCATTGTCCATCTCTCTTCAGCATCCTCAGAAAGCAGAGGCTTTGGTCGGCTTTCTAGACAGTGAAGAATGGGTTCTGGGACCATGAGAAGTTGTGCGAGATGTGCACTCCTAGGACTTTGAAACTGCTTGCAGTCTCCACTGCTGTGCTGTCAATGTGAAGAGGGTTGTGAGTGGATAGAATTCTCCTAAAAGCAGTGGGTGGGTTTTCCAGCTTGCCACAAAGCAATAGATGAGAGTGAGTCAAATTGAAAGCAAAATTTGTTTTTCTTTCCTCTTTACAACACAGTGGTAATGCAAAATTAGGTGAAAGTTGGGGCCCGAGGGCACCCTTTAGCAGTTACATTTCCTCTATGCAGACCAATTCTCAACACTTGTTGACACCACATAGCAGCAGACCATGTTCAATGACTTATCTTTCCATTAACACCTCCCACCAGCACCCAGTCCACCGAACTGACATCCGTCTCATAGGAGCAGGAGCAGGATTAAGTCATTTAGCCCATCAAGCCTGCTCAGCCATTCTTTCCCTCTCAACCCCGTTCTCTGTCTTCTCCCTGGAACCTTTGACACCCTTCCCTATCAAGAACCTATCAACCTCTGCTTTAAACATACCCAATGACTTGGCCTCCACAGCCGTCTATGGCACTAAAATCCACAGATTCACCACCTTCTGGCTGAAGAAATTTCTCCTCATCTCAGTACATCTCATTGTCCTGTATTCTGAGGATGTTCCTCTGGTTGTAGACTCTCCCACTGTAGGAAACATCCTCTCAACATCATCTCCTTCCAGCAAAGATTGTTATATCACTAGTCAGCCCCTCACTCCACAAACAATATCTCCCTGCTTCCCCATGCACTCCTCTCTGTTCCACTAGCACCCCATCCCTCAGTCCAACCAGCCACTGCAAGGCTGACATTTGATCCCACAACCCATGAACTTACTTTAAGGATATAATGCTGAGGCATTATAAGACTTTGATCATGCTGCACTTGGAGTATTGTGAGCAGCTTTGGTCCCCTTATCTAAGAAAGATATGCTGGAATTAGAGAGGGTCCAGGGGAAGTTCACAAGAATGATCCCAGGAATGAAAGGGTAAATACTTGAGAAGTGTTTGATAGCTCTGGGCTGTAGTGAAGTGACCAGTACTCCAAGTGGAGTCTGACCAGGATCCTATATAGCTGTAACATTACCTCTCGGCTCTTAAACTCAGTCCCATGGTTGATGAAGACCAATGCTCTGTATGCCTTCTTAACCACAGTCACACTGCGCAGCAGTCCTATGAACTCAGACCCCAAGATCCCTCTGATCCTACACACTGCCAAGAGTTTTACCATTAATACTATATTCTGTCGTCATATTTGACCTACCAAAATGAACCACCTCACACTTATCTAGGTTAAACTCCATCTGCCACTTTTCAGCCCAGTTTTGCATCCTATCGCTGTAACCACTGACAGCCCTCCACACTATCCACAACACCCCCAACCTTTGTGTCATCAGCAAATTTACTAACCCGTCCCAGCACTTCCTCATCCAGGACATTTATAAAAAACACAAAGAGAAGGGTTCTCAGAACAGATCCCTGAGGCACACCACTAGTGACCAACTTCCATGCAGAATAGGACCTGTCTACAACCACTCTTTGTCTTCTGTGAGCAAGGCAATTCTGGATCCACAGAGCAAAGTTACCTTATCAAATACCTTGCTGTACTCGTTGGAGTTTAAAAGAATGAGATGGGATCTCATTGAAACATATAAAATATATGAAAGGTCTAGATAGAGTGGATATGGAGAGGATGTTTCCTCCCATGGGTGAGGCTAGGACCAGAGGGCACAGTATCAGAATAGAATCCCTTTTGAACATAGATGAGAAGGAATTTTGTTAGCCTGAGGGTGGTGAATCTGTGGAATTTATTGTCACAGACTTCTGTGGAGTTCAAGTCACTGGGTATATTGAAAGTGGAGGATGATAAGTTCTTGATTAGTCAACATGTCAAAGGTTGCGGCGAGAAGACAGGAGAATTGTGTTGAGTGGGAGAATAAATCAGCCATAATGGAATGGCAGAGGAGATTCCATGGGTCAATTGGCCTAATTCAGTTTCCATGTCTTTTGGCCTTGTGTTCTCAGCATTATTTATTTATTTAGCTACTTATTTGTTTGTTAGTTTATTTACTTATTTTTTATTTTTATTTGTACAGTTTATTTTCTTTTCTCATTGGTTGTCAGTCTTTGTGTGTAGCTTTACACAGATTCTATTGTATTTCTTTGTTCTACTGTGAATGCTTGCATGAAAATATACATCAAGTCATTTGCCAAAGACACCACATTCCACCCATCCCCATGACACCACACTCTGATCTAGTCCTCTCAATGACACACTCTTCCAAACCCCTACTAGTAGTACCTATTCACCTCCTTGTTTAATAGCCCATCCAGTGACCATCCCAGCATTGTGCATTAATTCTTCCTCCAGGTGACTTTCATCTAAGCAATTGCCAATCCTACTGGCCAAGCTCTAACTGTCAAACCTTAGCTTACAGCTGCCTACATGGCATGCAACAGTTGTGTTTCAAATACACAGAGTAGCTCCATAGTTATCACCAGTTATGGAGTAAGGAGTCTACAAATAGTTTTTGTTTGTTTTTTCCACTAAGCATGGTAACAGTCTCTTCTGGCTCTTCTGGCTCAAATGTATGCGGGATGGTTTTTTGAACCAACATGTCGAAGAACCAACTAAAGAGCAGGCTATTCTAGACTGGGTATTGAGCAATGAGGAAGGGTTAATTAGCAATCTTGTCGTGAGAGGCCCCTTGGGTAAGAGTGACCATAATATGGTGGAATTCCTCATTAAGATGGAGAGTGACATAGTTAATTCAGAAACAAAGGTTCTGAGCTTAAAGAAGGGTAACTTTGAAGGTATAAGACATGAATTAGCTAAGATAGACTGACAAATGACACTTAAAGGGTTGACGGTGGATATGAAATAGCAAGCATTTAAAGATCGCATGGATGAACTACAACAATTGTTCATCCCTGTTTGGCAAAAGAATAAATCAGGGAAGGTATAGCACCCGTGGCTTACAAGGGAAAATAGGGATAGTATCAACTCCAAAGAAGAAGCATACAAATTAGCCAGAAAAAGTGGCTCACCTGAGGACTGGGAGAAATTCAGAGTCCAGCAGAGGAGGACAAAGGGCTTAATTAGGAAAGGGAAAAAAGATTATAAGAGAAAACTGGCAGGGAACATAAAAACTGAATGTAAAAGCTTTTATAGATTCGTGAAAAGAAAAAGATTGGTTAAGCCAAATGTAGGTCCCCTACAGACAGAAAAAGGTGAATTGATTATGGGGAGCAAGGACATGGCAGACCAACTGAATAACTACTTTGGTTCTGTCTTCACTAAGGAGGACATAACTAATCTTCCAGAAATAGTAAGGGACAGAGGGTCTAGTGAGATGGATGAATTGAGGGAAATACGTGTTAGTAGGGAAGTGGTGTGAGGTAAATTGAAGAGATTAAAGGCAGATAAGTCCCCAGGGCCAGATGGTCTGCATCCCAGAGTGCTTAAGGAAGTAGCCCAAGAAATAGTGGATGCATGGGTGATAATTTTTCAAAACTCTTTAGATTCTGGACTAGTTCCTGAGGATTGGAGGGTGGCTAATGTAACCCCACTTTTTAAAAAAAGAGGGAGAGAGAAACCGGGGAATTATAGACTGGTTAGCCTGACATCGGTGGTGGGGAAAATGCTAGAGTCAGTTATCAAAGATGTGATAACAGCACATTTGGAAAGCAGTGAAATCATTGGACAAAGTCAGCATGGATTTGTGAAAGGAAAATCATGTCTGACAAATCTCATAGAATTTTTTGAGCATGTAACTAGTAGAGTGGATAGGGGAGAAACAGTGGATGTGGTATATTTGGATTTTCAAAAGGCTTTTGATGAGGTCCCACACAGGAGATTAGTGTGCAAACTTAAAGCACACGGTATTCAGGGTATGGTATTGATGTGGATAGAGAATTGGTTGGCAGACAGGAAGCAAAGAGTGGGAATAAATGGGACCTTTTCAGAATGGCAGGCAGTGACTAGTGGGGTACCGCAAGGCTCAGTGCTGGGACCAAGTTGTTTACAATATATATTAATGACTTAGATGAGGGAATTAAATGCAGCATCTCCAAGTTTGAGGATGACACGAAGCTGGGCGGCAGTGTTAGCTGTGAGGAGGATGCTAAGAGGATGCAGGGTGACTTGGATAGGTTAGGTGAGTGGGCAAATTCATGGCAGATGCAATTTAATGTGGATAAATGTGAGGTTATCCACTTTGGTGGCAAAAACAGGAAAACAGATTATTATCTGAATGGTGGCCGATTCGGAAAAGGGGAGAAGCAACGAGACCTGGGTGTCGTTATACACCAGTCATTGAAAGTGGGCATGCAGGTACAGCAGGCGGTGAAAAAGGCGAATGGTATGCTGGCATTCATAGCAAGAGGATTCGAGTACAGGAGCAGGGAGGTACTACTGCAGTTGTACAAGGCCTTGGTGAGATCACACCTGGAATATTGTGTGCAGTTTTGGTCCCCTAATCTGAGGAAAGACGTCCTTGCCATAGACGGAGTACAAAGAAAGTTCACCAGATTGATTCCTGGGATAGCAGGACTTTAATGTGATGAAAGACTTGATCAACTAGGCTTATACTCGTTGGAATTTAGAAGATTGAGGGGGCATCTTATTGAAGCGTATAAAATCCTAAAGGGATTGGACAGGCTAGATGCAGGAAGATTGTTCCCGATGTTGCGGAAGTCCAGAACGAGGGGTCACAGTTTGAGGATAAAGGGGAAGCCTTTTAGGACCGAGATTAGGAAAAACTTCTTCACACAGAGAGTGGTGAATCTGTGGAATTCTCTGCCACAGGAAACAGTTGAGGCCAGTTCATTGGCTATATTTAAGAGGGAGTTAGATATGGCCTTTGTGGCTAAAGGGATCAGGGGGTATGGAGGGAAGGCTGGTACAGGGTTCTGAGTTGGATGATCAGCCATCATCATACTGAATGGCGGTGCAGGCTCGAAGGGCCGAATGGCCTACTCCTGCACCTATTTTCTATGTTTCTATGTTAACTAGCTCGTGCTGCCTAACTACACCCATATGACTAATTAATCTGCTAACCTGCACATCTTTGGAATGTGGGAGGAAATCAGAACACTCAGAGGAAATCCACGTAGTCAAAAGGATAGCATACGAACTTCTTACAGACAGCAGTGGGAAATGAACGCAGGTCACTGGTGAAGTAATAGCATTATGCTAACCGCTGCACCACCATTCCACCCAAACTTGACCTATCTATTTGCAAAGGTACGTTTCAAACTAAAAAGTGGTTGAAAAATAAATTCACCTTAAGCTTTGTGTATTTCAGCACACATTTACATCCTACACAAGACAAGTTTATTGTCATTCAACCATACACATGCATATGTCCAAACAAAACAATATTTCTCCCAAATAAGGGTGCAAAACACAGTTCATGGAGTCACACACAGTACATGTACAGTATTTACGACTCAGCACATATAGTCACAGAATAATATTAGCACAAGTCCCTGAGAGACATGGCCTGAAGATTGACAGGTTGACAGAAAGTGTGAGAAGCATGTTTATGTAAGACTTGTCACTGTCACTATTATAATAAAACAAGCAGTCGTATAAATATGTGAACAGTAGCACTGAAAGATGAGAAGTGACCAGCGCAGGATGAGAGTGTGCTGTGAGTTGGAGAGTGGTGGGGATGAGTGGGAGTTGGGTGTGTCAATGCATTCAGACAGGTGCTAGCTGGCAGCAGGGCAGCTTACCATTTGGAAAAACTGAAACAGTAATCTTCACTGATATCATTCAATTTATTTTGTTTTTTGCCTGTCTATCCAAAGAAGAATAATTCTGCTCCATAAAAATGACCAAATACTTCTAATACTTAAAAACAGATACTGGAAGTCCAGAATAACACACTCAAAATGCTGGAGGGACTCAGCAGGTCAGGTAGCATCGACAGAAAGAGATATAGAGTTGGTGTTTCAGGCTGAGACCCTTCATAGGACCATTCATCAGTCCAGATAAAGGATCTCGGCATAAAGTGTTGACTCTTTATTTCCTTCCGATCATGCTGCCTGACCTGCTGAGTTCCTCCAGTATTTTGTGTGTGTTGCTTCACATACTTATCACTTTAGATATAGTTTATCTAACTTAATGCCCTGAATTTAACAAATTACAAAAATGTAATATTGCATCATTTTTCTCAATAAATAAATGCAAAAGTATAATTTTTTGTGTTATTGGTGGCAAAATCGTGAAAATCTGATCACATTTTAGGTCACATTTATGCAGAAATAGAGAAAATTCTACAGGTTTCACAAACTTTCTAACACTACTGTACATTGATAATACTGAGAATATTAGTTGTTGTGTCCTTGGCAGTGAGTTTGTAGGCTGTAGAATCAGTTCAGGGTTGACATAAGTGAAGTTATCCACGCTGGTTCAGGAACCTGATGGTTGAAAGGTAATGGCTATTTCCGAATCTGGTGGTGTGGGACCTACAGATCCTGTATCTCCTGCCTAAGGATAATAGCAGTGACTTCTTGGGAGTTCTTGATGATGGATGTTTGAGCTTGGAGGTTGGACCCTGGAGATAGTCTGTCCTGGGTTGGAGAACTGTGTATATGTCACAAACACGAGAAAATCTGCAGATGCTGGAAGTCCAAAGCAATACACATAAGATGCTAGAGGATCTCAGTGGGTCAGGCAACATCTATGGAATCGAGTAAATAGTTGACGTTTTAGTCTTGATGAAGGGTCTTGGCCCAAAACATTCACTGTTTGCTCTTTCCTACAGATGCAGGAATGTGGAATAACACACAAAAAGCTGGAGAAACTCAATGGGTCAGGCAGTATCTGCTGTAGGGAGATATACTTAACATTCTGGTTTGAGACCCTTCACTTGGGGGAGAGTTCACCAGGATACAAAGGTGAGGGAAAGAATAGAACCAGAGCTGCCAAGTGATACGTGGATCCTGGGTGAGGAGGGTTTTTAGGGAGAGGGAATAGTGGGAATAGCTCCAGGTTTTTCTCTCTTATCAGATTCCATCATCTTCAAACCTTGTCACTTCCACCCATTGTCTCCCAGCTTCTAGTCCACCCTACTCTTCCTTTGCCCCCAACATCTTTCCCCTTCCCACATATGGATCCACCAGTTACCTGCCAGCTCTAGTTCCATCCTTTCCCTTCACCTTACCATTTCACCTCTTACCTTTCAGTCCAGATGAATGTCTCTGATCTGAAATAATGACTGCCTTTTTCTGTCCACTGTAGCTGCCTGACCCACTGGTTTTGTGTGTGTCACTGCTATGACTTAGAGATGAGGGAGGAAACAGGATGATCCAGAGAAAACCCACCTGGTTGCAGAGAGGATAAGTGAGCTCCACACAACCAGAGTGCTAGGGCTTTGGCTCATTCGGGCTTCGGCAATAATGGGTCGAGGCGAGGTAAGCTACGTGTGAGGAATAGAAAGAGGAGTTATATCTGTGAGGCCAGTGTTCTGTACTGGGTATCAAATGTTGGATGTCCGGTAGACTCCCAGCCTCCTGGATGGTCGCATCTGTGCCAGATCCGTCGAGTTGCAGCTCTTTCGGGACTGCGTTAGGAAACTGGAGATGCAGCTTGATGACCTTTGTCTGGTCAGGGAAAGTAAGGAGGTGATAGAGAGGAGCCATAGGCAAGTAGATGCACCGGGGCCTCCGGAGACAGATAATTGGATAACAGTCAGGAGATGGAAGGGCACAAGGCAGATACTAGAGAGTACACCAGTGACTGTCCCCCTTTACAATAAGTACTCCTGTCTGAGTACTGTTGGGGCGGACGGCCCACCTGGGGAAAACAACAGCACAGAGTCTGTCCCTGTGGCTCAGAAGGGTAGGGAAAAGAAGAAAGCTGCAGTAATAGGGGACTCTATAGTTAGAGGGTCAGACAGGCGATTCTGTGGATGCAGGAAAGAAACGCAGATGGTAGTTTGCCTCCTGGATACCTGGGTCTGGGATGTTTCTGATCACGTCCACGATATTCTGAAGTGGGAAGGCAAACAGCCAGAGGTTGTGGTACATATTGGTACCAACGACATAGGTAGGAAAAAGGAGAAGATCCTGAAAGCAGACTCCAGGGAGTTAGGAAGGAAGTTGAGAAACAGGACCTCAAAGGTAGTAATCTCGGGATTACTGTCTGTGCTACGCGACAGTGAGTATAGGAATAGAGTGAGGTGGAGGATAAATATGTGGCTGAGGGGTTGGAGCAGGGGGCAGGGATTCAGATTTCTGGATCATTAGGGCCTCTTTTGGGGCAGGTGTAACCTGTATAAAAAGGATGGGTTACACTTGAATCCGAGGGGGACCAATATCCTGGCAGGAAGGTTTGCTAAGGCTATCAGGGAGACTTTAAACTAGAATTGCTGGGGGGGTGGGAACTGAACTGAAGAGACAGAGGAAGGGACAGTTGGCTCACAAACAGAGGAAGCTTGGAGACAGTGCAAGAGGGAGGATAGGCAGGTGATAGAGAAGGGATATGCCTAGATCGATGGTTTGAGATGTGTCAAATTTTAATTCAAGGAGTATCATGAACAAAGCAGATGAGCTTAGAGCGTGGATCAGTACTTAGAGCTATAATGTTGTGGCCATTACAGAGACTTGGATGGTTCAGGGGCAGGAATGGTTACTTAGAGTGCCAGGATTTAGATGTTTCAGAAAGGACAGGGAGGAAGGCAAAAGAGGTGAGGGCATGACATTTCTGATCAGAAGTAGTGTCACGGCTGCAGAAAAGAAGGAAGTCATGGAAGGATTATCTACTGAGTCTCTATGGGTGAAAACTAGAAACAGGAAGGGGTCAATAACTCTACTGGGTGTTTTTTATAGACTGCCCAGTAGTAACAGGGACATCGAGGAGCAGATAGGGAGACGAATTCAGGAAAGATGTAATAATAACAGGGTTGTTGTGGTGGGAGATTGTAATTTCCCAAATATTGATTGGCATCTCCCTAGAGTGAGGGTTTTAGATGGGATGGAGTTTGTTAGGTGTGTTCGGGAAATGTTCCTGACACAATACATAGATAAGCTTTGTTGTTGTTGTTGTTGTTCATCCTTCGTAGTCGAAGGTGACCATGGCTTCAAAGTCAAATGGGAGATTGGTGGCTGTGGGTCCGGAGGTGACTGATGAGGCCAATCCGGGCCCTGAAGGCTCGCCCACATGTGGGACACAAGTGGGTGGGTGCTGTTGTGGCAGTGGATGCTGCTCGGGCCTTGCGCACAGCACGCTTTCATTGCGCCTCGATGATGCGCCTGACTTCAGCTGCACGGGCTCCTGTGGTGATCTTGCTGCGCCAAGCTGGACGGTCGAGGGCAAGCGTCTCCCACGTGTTGATATCGACACCCAGGCCTTTGAGGGACGCTTTGAGCCAGTCTTTGTAACGTTTCTCCTGCCCCCCGACTGAGCGCTTGCCCTGACACAGTTCTCCGTATAGCAGCTGCTTAGGCAATCAGCTATCTGGCATTCTGACCACATGTCCAGCCCACCCGGCTTGGGCTTTCAGCAGGAGGGTGTAGACGCTGTAGAGCCCAGCTCGTTCCAGGATTTCCGTGTCGGGGACTTTGTCCTGCCACCTGATGTGGAGGAGTCTGTGGAGACAGCTCAGGTGAAAGTGGTTGAGCTGTTTGGCGAATCTGCTGTAGACAGTCCAGGTCTCGGTGGCGTAAAGGAGGGTGGTAAGGACCACTGCACAGTAGACCTTCAGCTTGGTGGTAAGGCTGAGTCCCCTCCGCTCCCAGACGTTCTCACGGAGTCTCCCAAAGGCGGCGCTGGCTTCGGCAATCCTGTTGTTGACCTCAGTGTCGTATGTTCACTGCGCGAGAGAGTATGCTGCCCAGGTAGGTGAAGTTGTCGGCTGCCTGGAGGTTCTGGCCCTTCACCGTGATGCGCGGCTCCTGGTATGGCTTTCCTGGGGCAGGCTGGTACATAACTTTGGTCTTTTTGGTGCTGATAGTGAGACTGAAGTTGTCGCAGGCTTGTGAGAAGCAGTCCATTTCACGCTGCATCTCCTGCTCTGTGCTGGCATTGAGTGCGCAGTCATCAGCAAACAACAAGTCTCTGATGACAGTCTCTTGCACCTTTGTAACTGCCTGCAGGCGCCTAAGGTTGAACAACCTGCCGTCAGTCCTGTACCTGACATGGATTCCTTCTTCGTAGTTACAGAAGGCATCTGTCAGCATGGCAGGGAATACCATACTGAACAGAGTCAGGGCAAGAACGCAGCCTTGTCTGACGCCATTTCTCACTGGGAAGGCCTCCGACTCGTCGCCGTCATCCAGAACTTTCACCATCATACCATCGTGGAACTGCCGGACGATTGTGATGAACTTGCTGGGGCAGCCAAACTTCTCCATGATCTTCCAAAAGCCTTCTCTGCTGACCATATCGAAAGCCTTGGTTAGATCGACAAGGGTCATGAAGAGGTCGCTGTGTTGCTCCTGGCATTTTTCCTGGAGTTGGCGCGCAGCAAAAATCATGTCCGCGGTCCCACGTTCAGCACAGAAGCCGCACTGGCTTTCTGGGAGCAGACCTTGCTCAAGATGTTGGAGAAGGCGGTTGAGCAGGACACGGGCCAGAATCTTCCCCGCAATGGACAAGAGGGAGATGCCTCGGTGGTTGTCGCAAGACTGGAGGTTACCTTTCCTCTTGTAGATGTGGACTATGCTGGCATCTTTCAGCTGTTGCGGGACCTGTCCCTTTTTGCACATGGACTGGAAGAGTACAGTCAGCTTTTGCATCATGACAGGGCCTCCTGCTTTGTATATCTCAGCAGGGATTGCATTGGGTCCTGGTGCTTTGCCACAGGAGAGTTGCTTCACTGCCTTCCTGACTTCATCCACTGTGGGGAGGGTGTCGAGGTTCTTGTTGATCTCTACCTGGGGCAGGCGGGCAATGGCCTCGTCGTTGATGTCGGCAGGGCGGTTAAGGACGTTGTTAAAGTGCTCAGCCCACCGATCCAGAATCTCCTTCTTCTCTGTCAGCAGCTGCGTCTCATCTGCGTTGAGGAGGGGTGAGGAGCCAGAGGACTGGGGTCCGTATACAGCCTTAAGCGCATCATAGAAGCGCTTTATGTCGTGGCTGTCTGCATAGCCCTGGATTTCATCGGCCTTCTTGCTGAACCAGCTGTCCTGCATCTCGCAAAGTTTTTTCTGCACCTTTCTTCTTGCATTGGCTAGCGACGTGGGGTCATTCTGATGCGCTCTGTAATGTTGATGTTTCTCCGTTAGTAGTGCCTGTATTTCCTCATCATTCTCATCGAACCAGTCTTGGTTTCTTCGGGTTGCTGGTCCAAGATAAGCCTACAAGAGGAGAGGCTGTACTTGATCTGGTATTGGGAAATTAACCTGGTCAAGTGTCAGGTCTTTCAGTGGGAGAGCATTTTGGAGATAGTGATCACAATTCTATCTCCTTTACCACAGCATTGGAGAGGGATAGGAACAGACAAGTTAGGAAAGCATTTCATTGGAGTAAGGAGAAATATGAAGCTATCAGGCAGGAACTTGGAAGCATAAACTGGGAACAGATGTTCTCAGGGAAATGTACAGAAGAAATGTGGCAAATGTTCAGGGGATACTTTCATGACGTTCTGCATAGGTATGTTCCAATGAGATGGAAAGGATGGTAGAGTATAGAAACTGTGGTATAGAAAGGCTGTTGAAAATCTGGTAAAGAAGAAAAGAAGAGCTTACGAAAGGTTCAAAAAACTAGGTAATGATAGAGACCTAGAAAATTATAAGGCTAGCAGGAAGGAGCTTAAGAATGAATTTAAGAGAGCCAGAAGGGGCCATGAGAAGGCCTTTGCAAGCAGGTTAAAGAAAACCCCAAGGCATTCTACAAGTATGTGAAGAGCAAGAGGATAAGACATGAGAGAATAAGACCAATCAAGTGTGATAGTGGGAAAGTGTGTATGGAACTGGAGGAGATAGCAGATGCACTTAATGAATGTTTTGCTTTGGTATTCACTATGGAAAAGGATCTTGTCGATTGCAGGGATGACTTACAGCAGACTGAAAAGCTTGAACATATAGACATCAAGAAAGAGGATGTGCTGGAGCTTTTGGAAAGCATGAAGTTGAATAAGTCTCTAGGACCGGGCGAGATGTACCCTAGGCCACTGAGGGAGGCAAGGGAGGAGATTGCTGAGCCTCTGGTAATGATCTTTGCATCATCAATAAGGACAGGAGAGGTTCCAGAGGATTGATTGGTTGCAAATGTGATTCCCCTGTTCAAGAAAGGGAGTAGAGATAGTCCAGTAAATTATATACCAATGAGTCTTACTTCCGTGGTTGGTAAGTTGATAGAGAAGCTCCAGAGAAGGAGGATTAATAAACATTTGGAGAGGCATAATTTGACCAGGAGTAGTCAACATGGCTTTGTCAAAGGCAGGTCGTGCTTTACGAGCCTGATTGAATTTTTTGAGGATGTGACTAAACTTGTTGATAAAGATAGAGCAGTAGATATAGCATATATGAATTTCAGCAAGGCATTTGATAAGGTACCCCATGCAAGGCTTATTGAGAAAGCAAAGAGGCATGAAATCCAAGGTGGATCCAGAACTGGCTTGCTCACAGAAGGCAAAGAATGGCTGTAGATGGGTCATATTCTGCATGGAGGCTGGTGACCAGTGGTGTGCCTCAGGGATCTGTTCTGAGACCCCTTCTCTTTGTGATTTTTATAAATGACCTGGATGAGGATGTGGAGAGATGGATTAGTAAATTTACTGATGACACAAAGGTTGGGGATGTTGTGGATATTGTGGAGGGCTGTCAGAGGTTACAGCGGGACATTAATAGGATGCAAAACTGGGCTGAGAAGTGGCAGATAGAGTTCAACCCAGATAAGTGTGAGGTGGTTCATATTGGTAGGTCAAATATGATGACAGAATATAGTATTAATGGTAAGGCTCTTGGCAGTGTGAAGGATCAGAGGGATCTTGGGGTCTGAGTCCATAGGACACTCAAAGCTGCTGTGCAGATTGACTGTGTGGTTAAGAAGGCATACGATGCATTGGCCTGCATCAACTGTAAGATTGAGTTTAAGAGCTGAGATCTAATGTTACAGCTATATAGGACCCTGGTCAAACCCCACTTGGAGTACTGTGCTCAGTTCTGGTCACCTCACTACAGGAAGGATGCAGAAACCATAGAAGGGTGCAGAGGAGATTTACGAGGATGTTGCCTGGATTTGGGAGCATGCATTATGAGAATAGGTTGAGTGAACTCAGCTTTTTCTTCTTGGAGCGGCAGAGGATGAGAAGTGACCTGACAGAGGTGTACAAGATGATGAGAGACATTCATTGCGTGAATAGTCAGAGGCTTTTTCCCAGGGCTGAAATGGCTAACATAAGAGGTCACAGTTTTAAGGTACTTGGAAGTAGGTACAGAGGAAATGTCAGGGGTAAGCTTTTTACACAGAGTGGTGAGTGTGTGGAATGAGGTGCCGGCGACGATGGTGGAGGTGGATACGATAGGGTCTTTTAAGAGACTCCTGGATAGGTACATGGAGCTCAGAAAAATAGAGGGCTATGGTTAACCCTAGGTAATTTCTAACGTAAGTACATGTTCTGCACAGCTTTGTGGGCCGAAGGGCCTGTATTGCGCTGTGGGTTTTCTATGTCTGTGTTTCTAATTTGGGATTGAACCTGTATAACCAGTTATGTGAGTGAGGTAGGTGAAAGGACTTGTTTTGCTGCTGTTGTTTTGTTGCTGTTGTTCTGCTGTTATTATTGTTGTTGTTATTGTTGCTTATATTGTTTTGCCGAGCATTGTGGGCTTGATATGTTGGCACTGGACTGTGTGATGATATTTGCAGGCTGCTCACAGCACATCCCTGGCTGTTTTGGTCATTGACACAAACAACACATTTCATTGTGTGATAAATAACCAAATCTGAATCTGAATCTGAATTTAAATCTAAACATGAGTCGAATTCCAAATCTGAATTTGAATCCTGATCTAAATCTGAATTTGGCATGGGGAGACAGCAGCACCATTGGCTGCAGCAAACATGTCACTGAGCAGTTGTTCCTGGTATAGCACTCCATTTTACGTAACTCTGCTTCTGAATCAGCTTCTCATTAAGTCACTGTGGATGAAAATCCCATAAATACATTTGTAATATCCAAGCTTACAGTGCATGACCTGGGCTCCACTGTGCTCCATACCCACTACACACGTGGAAAATCACTCAATGGCATACAACTCGCATTACATGTCAGATTGTCATTTTCCTGAATGGCATGGTACACAGAAATACAGTGCAAACCTATTGGTAGGCAATAGAAAACATGCTACTTAATCCAAACGGGGTCATTGGTTCCGGCTTCGACTGTGGCTCAATTTGAAAATAATTTCATTAATCTGTGGTTTCTCTTCATCTTTTCTCTGTGCTGTGTCCAGTCCTACAACTTTCCAAGATAGAACATAGAAATATAGAACATTACAGCACAGTACTACTCTTTGGTCCACAATATTGTGCTGATATTTAACCTATTCTGAGAATAGTCTAAAACTTTCCACCTCTGTAGCCATCCATTTTTTAATCATCCAAGTGCCTATCTACGAATTTCTTAAATGTCTGAATATATCTGGCTTTACTGTCACCCCTGGCAGGGCATTCCACACATCCACCACTCTCTATGTAAAGTACTTATCTTTGACATACCCCTGTACCTCCAATCACCTTAAAACTTATGCCCATTATTAGTCATTTCCGCCCTGAGAAAAAGTCTCTGGCTATCCACTCTATCCACGTCTCTTATCATCTTGTTCACCTCTATCATGTCACCGTTCATTCTGCTTAAATCCAAAGAGAATAGCCCTAGTTTGTTCTACCTATCCTCATAAGACATGCCATCTAGTCCAGGGACTATCTCATCCTGATAAATCCCCTCAGCACCTTCTCTGAAACTCCTATGTACATTGAGGTGACCAGAACTACTCTAACTGTGACTTAACCAGGATTTTGTAGAGCTGAAAAACTACCTTGTGGCTCTTGAATTCATTCTCTCAAGGTATCTGCAAAGCCTTGAGCAGTTAGACCATAAGACTATAAGATATAGGAACAGAAGTAGACCATTTGGCCAATTGAGTCTGCTCCGCCATCCAATCATGAGCTGATCCAATTCTTCCAGTCATCCCCACTCCCCTGCCTTCTCCCTATGCCCTTTGATGCCCTGGCTAATCAAGAACCTATCTATCTCTGCCTTAAATACGCCCGATGACTTGGCCTCCACAGCCGCTCAAACTCCAGCAGTTTGGTTCTTTGTTTCACAATGTTCCCCATAGTTGCCTTGGGACATTTTCCTGTATTAATATACTATTTTAAAAAAAGCTGGCATTCTGTTGGTATGTAAAATGAATGAATTCTCAACAGCTTTTCTGAAATCAGTTCTTATGGTTGAAAACACTTCTCATAAAATCTTGTGCGGAAATCCATAGCAAGGAGGGTTAGTTCCTTGCACCGGTAATTCATAAATGGAATCACACCAAGAGAAGGCCCAATTGTTTCCTTCAAAGAGGCAAAAATATGGTCCTCGGGACAGCTATGTTGGTCGAAGCCTGACAATGATGTCAGTTGGCTTGATGCAGAGAGATTACTACCATCAGGGAGGAGGTACAGGAACCTGAAAGCACATGCTCCATATTTTAGCAACAGCTTCTTCCATTCTGCCATCAGATTCCTTAAAGGACGATGAAACAACCCATGAACACTACCTCATTATTTTAGTTTGCTGAGGTCATTTACTGTGTTCGGTGCTCCCGGTGTGGTCTCCTGTATATTGGTGAGACCCGACATAGATTGGGAGACTGCTTCGCCGTGCATCTACGGTCTGTCCGCCAGAACAAGTGGGATCTCCTAGTGGCTGCCCATTTTAATTCCACTTCCCATTCCCATTCCAATATGTCCGTCTATGGCCTCCTCTGCTGTTGCGATAAGGCCACACTTAGGTTGAAGGAACAACACCTTATATTCTGCCTGGGTAGCCTCCAATCTGTTGGTATGAACATCGATTTCTCAAACTTCTGGCAATACTTCCTAACCCTCCTCCCCTACTTTACCCATCCCCTTTTCCCTCTCTCACCTCATCTCCTTGCCTGCCCTCCCCTCCCTCTGGTGCTCCTTCCCCCTTTTTCTTTCTTCATTGACCTTGTGTCTCTTTCACCAATCAAATTCCCAGCTCTTTACTTCATTCCTTCCCCTTCCAGGTTTCACCTATCATCTGGTGGTTCGCTCTCTCTTCCCCCCTCCTTTTAAGATCTGTATACTCCTCAGCTTTTTTCTCCAGACCTGCTGAATGGTTTTGGCCAGAAACATTAACTATACTCTTTTCCATAGATGCTGCCTGGCTGCTGAGTTCCTCCAGCATTTTGTGTGTGTTGCTCATTACTTTTGTTCTCTTTTTAAAATATATATATTTCTTGTTATATGTTGCACTGTACTGCTGTCGCTAAACAGTTAAATTCACAACATATATCAGTGATAATAAACCTGATGCTGATTGAGATTCCAATGTAGAAAAGCAGGCAGATGAATCTCAAGCTGTTCTGTAGTGTTGAGCAGTTCACAACCAATATTACAGTTCACCCCTTTACGTGGAATAGATGAGACCACTTCAGTGATCATGGGCGTGTTGGCAATTCCTTTTCACATCCCAGATACTTTTTAATTTTAGTTTATTTAGAAATACACACAGTAACAGGCTTTTGGACCAATGAGTCTGCATCGCCCAATTACACCCATGTGACCTATTAACCTATGACCCTGCATGTGAGAGGAAACGAGAGCACCTGGAGGAAGCACACATGGTCACAGGGAGAACATACAAACTCCTTACAGATGGCGGCAGGAGCTGAGCGCTGATTGCTGGTGCTGCATGCGTTACACTAACTGCTATATTACTGTGTCACCCATGCAAGTGACGAAGGAGCAATAATAATTAACCAGAAGATTAAATCCAGTTATTCATTATAACAGTTTATAAAATTATACTTCTTTTATACAGAATTCTAAACTGTAGATATTTGGATCCAAATGGCAGAATATATTTAAAACTAGATAAAATGGGCACTAGGTACCTTTTGAACAGACAAAGCATATTGGTCATTGTGAACCGGTTATTAAGTATATAATTACAGCCAGTTCTCAAGACACGATTATACAATGCAGTTTATTAAGAGCAATTGATTTAGTCATTAACAGTTACCTTAATTATTCTAACATCTTTGAGAAACTCATGCTTGAGCAGTTCTGCGTAAAATATATTCTGGCCAGCTGCCTCACAGGGCTTTCCTGCCTTCTACCGATAGAAATGTATAAGACAGCTCATGTTTGTGGTTTCTCTATTTAAAGGATCCCAGGTGATATTTATTTCCTTCATGCAGAGTTTCATTAACCACTGATTTCATATCTCATGGGCATTCATAAAGATAGAATCTAGTTATAAACAAGTAAAATGGAAGGCAGAAACATGTCCAAGTTATATATGGAGTTTCCTTAGCGTAACTTAAAAATAGTGTTTCCACCCACTAACTCCCAAGACTATACATTCTAAGTTAATAAAAATCTTATACCTCATACATTGTAAGACAACCTCTTCCGCTCATTCAATTACATCTTATTCAAGATACTCCCAAGCACTTCCCATTGTTTCCCTTGTATGGATAAATGTCACTCACCTCAACTCTGAACTGATTCCACACCTATGGACTCACTTTCTCAGTGAAACCCTGCTGGGTTCCTTGGTTGTGTAAGTCCCAGGAAGACAGACTCCAGTCCCGCCAAACATAGAACATAGAACATACAATAGTACAGCACAGTACAGGACCTTCGGCCCACAATTTTGTGCCGACCCTCAAACCCTGCCTCCCATATAAGCCCCCACCTTAAATTCCTCCATATACCTGTCCAGTAGTCTCTTAAACTTCACTAGAGTATCTGCCTCCACCACTGACTCAGGCTGTGCATTCCACGCACCAACCACTCTCTGAGTAAAAAACCTTCCTCTAATATCCCCCTTGAACTTCCCACCCCTTACGTTAAAGCCATGTCCTCTTGTTTTTGGCTTCCTTGTATGCCCTCTCCTTTGCTTTAACTTTGGCTTTGAGTTCTCTGGTCAACCACGGTTGCATCCTTTTTCCACTCGAAAATTTCTTCTTTTTTGGAATATACCTGTCTTGCACCTTCCTCATTTCTCACATACACTCCAGCCACTGCTGCTCTGCTGTCTTTCCCGCCAATGTCCCCTTCCAGTCAACTTTGGCCAGTTCCTCTCTCATGCCACTGTAATTTCCTTTACTTCACTGAAATACCAACACATCAGGTTTTGGCTTCTCTTTTTCAAATTTCACAGTGAACTCAATCATGTTATGATCACTGCCTCCTAAGGGTTCCTTCACCTCAATCTCTCTAACCACCTCTGGTTCATTACACAATACCCAGTCCAGTACAGCCGATCCCCTAGTGGGCTCAACAACAAGCTGTTCTAAAAAGCCATCTCGCAGACATGCTACAAATTCTCTCTCTTGAGATCCAGTGCCGACCTGATTTTCCCAATCCACTCGCATGTTAAAATCCCCCACAATTATCATAACACTGCCCTTCTGACAAGCCTTTTCTATTTCCTGTTGTAATTTGTAGTCCACTTCCCTGCAGCTGTTTGGAGGCCTATAAATAACTGCTATCAGGGTCCTTTTACCCCTGCTATTTCTTAGCTCGACCCATAAAGATTCTGCACCTTCCGATCCTATATCACCTCTTTCTAAAATGATTTAATATAATTTCTTACCAATAAAGCCACGCCTCCCCCTCTGCCTACCTTCGTATCCTTCCGATACACTGTGTATCCTTGGACGTTCAGCTCCCAGAGACATGCATCCTTTAGCCAGGTCTCAGTGATGGCCACAATATCATACCTGCCAATCTGTAGCAGTACGACAAGATTATCCACCTTATTCCTTATGCTGCGTGCATTTAAGTACAACACCTTAAGACAGTATTTGATACTTTTCACTTTGATTTCACTGCAACTTTATTGCACTGCAACTCATTCCAATGGCTACAAATTTGCCCCATCACCTGCCTGTCTTTCCTGACATCTTTATTGCTCACTATCTTAGATTTATTTCTGCATTCCCCTTCCTCCGCTCTATCATTCCAGTTCCCATCCTCCTGCCAAATTAGTTCAAACCCTCCCTAACAGCTCTATTAAACTTTCCTGCCAGGATATTGGTCCCCTTCGTGTTCAGGTGTAAACTGTCCTTTTTGAACAGGTCATACTTCCCCCAGAAGAGATCCCAATTATCCAAGAATCTGAAGCCCTGCCCCCTACACCAGTCTCTCAGCCACGCATTCATCTGCCTGATCCTACTATTCTTGCCCTCGCTAGCACATGGCACAGGTAGCAATCCCGAGATTACTACCCTGGAGGTCCTGCTTCTTAGCTTCCTTCCTAAGTCCTGGAAATCTCTCTTCAGGACCTCCTCCTTTGTCATATCGATGTCATTGGTACCAACATGTACCAAGGCAACTGGCTGCTCACCACATTCCTCTGATACTTCTCAGGCAGAGCCCACTGGAAACACCAAGGCTGGTTGGGAGGCGACGTGACCTGGTATAGGATCTGGTTCCTCAACTCTAATCCGGGCCACTCTCTCAGTAGTAGGGACACCATATCACAGAGTATTTCATCTTGTCTGCTTGGGCCATGTCCCCCTTCGCAAATGCTGACCAAACAGTAGAAATGCATGGGTCATCTATCTGAGTGCCTGCCACTTCCCCAGGACTCAATTCTGGTGACTGCTTTATCTTCAGAGCAGTCAGGTTGCAGTAAGCTTGTGCTGGCTCCATCAGAGGTTTCCAAATGATCTACCACTCGATCCTGCCCTTGCCTTTCCTCTGACTTCCCCACGATGGAAAACTGGAACATGGCTTTGACTCCAGGGGCAGGAATGCTTTCCCACTGTCCGTCCCTGTCCAGTCCTTCATGTGCACGTTGGGACAAAGCATCAGCATCAATATTCCTACTTCCCAACCGGTACTTCAGGCTGTAATCATAGGCAGACAACGCCGCTGACCCACGATGGCCTGTGGCATCCAATTTCGCCAAGGTCAAGATGTAAGCTAATGGGTTGTTTTCCGTCCCCACCTCAAACTTAGCACCATATAGGTGGTCACTTAGCTTACCCACCACAACCCAATTCAATGCCAAGAACTCCAGTTTGGGCATGGGGTAGTTTCACTTGGAGGATGACAGATTCTGTCTGACAAACACAACAGGTCTCAACCCTGTGCCCTGATCCTGATACAGAACACCCCCTCAGACCTCTCTGCTGGCATCTGTATGCGATACATACGGCAATCATGGGTCTGTAAAAGCCAGCACAGGCGCGTTCGTCAGCAGCTCCTTCAGCAACTGAAAGTCCGCTTCACATTTCACATCCCATCTTGGTCCAAAAGGCTCTGAAGGACTCAGATAATCTTTACCATCTTCTCCTTTTGTCCTCATCCCTTTCTTCCCCAATGGAGGGTAATTGCACAGAACCTGATTTAAAGTGTGACTCACTTTAGAGTAGTCCTTCATGATCCTCTGATAGTACCCACAGAACCCAGGGAATGAACACAAAGCACTCACACTCTGGGACCTTGACCATGTGATCACCGCCTCTATCTTAAATGGATCTGTAGCTACTCAGTCTTATGACACTATGTGCCCAACGTAATGACAGGCGTCTTGCAGAAGTGACACTTGTCCAGGGTAAGTTTTAACCCTTCAGCTTTCAGGCAGCTCAGCGCATTTGGTAACCTCGCTTCATGTGTTCCTCCAAGGTGGACCCAAAAACTATGAGATCATCCAAGTACACCAATAACTCAAGCAAGTTCATATCCCCCACCATTTTCTCCATGACACACTAGAAAGTACCAGGGATATCTATGGCCAACATTTGTGGCCTGCCCACAGTGCATCTATGAGCGTGTTGGTTGTTAATGTTATCGACGCATTTCACTCTATGATTCGATGTAAGACCAGGAGACATAGAAGCAGGATCAGGCCATTCAGCCCACTGAGTCCGCTCTGCCAGTCCATCATGACTGATTTATCATCCCTCTCAATCCCATTCTCCTGCCTTCTGCCTGTAACCTATGATGCCCTTACTAATAAAGAACCTATCAAACTCTGCTTTATATATACAAAATAACTTTGCCTCCCCAGCCATCTGTGGCAACTGATTCCACTGATTGACCATCCTCTGGCTAAAGAAATTCCTCTCACCTCTGTTCTGAAAGGATGTCTTTCTATTTTTGAGGCTGTGCTCTCTGGTCCTAGACTTTCTCTGTAGGTGATAACCTTTGTGGTCACATGGCCAAGTGGTTAAGGCATTCGACTAGTGATCTGAAGGTCGTGAGTTCGAGCACCAGCCGAGGCAGCGTGTTGTGTCCTTGAGCAAGGCACTTAATGACACAGTGCTCTGCGCTGACACTGGTGCCAAGCTGCATGGGTCCTAATGCCCTTCCCTTGGACAACATCGGTGTCATGGAGAGGGGAGACTTGCAGCATGGGCAACTGCCAGTCTTCCATACAACCTTGCCCAGGTCTGCACCCTGGAGAGTGAAGACTTTCCAGGCACAGATCCATGGTCTCACGAGACTAACGGATAACACCTGAGGGAGACCAGTTTACAGTGAATGGTGCGAAAATCAAAAAAAAATCCAGTGAGCGGCAGTTCTGTGGGTGAAAGTGCCCTGTTAATGAGGGAGGTCAGAGGAGAATGGCCAGACTAGTTCAAGCTGACAAGGAGATAACAGTAACTCAAACAACAGTGGTGCAACAGAAGAGCTTCTCTGAACGCACCACATGTCAAATCTTGAAGTGGGTAGGCTACATCAGCAAAAACCCATGAATGTACTGTGGGCCACTTAATAAAGTGGCCATTGAGTTTATATTGCTTTCAGTTGGATCTCGCTGTACACAAACTAGTATCCTATAACATCAAAGCGACCACACTTTAGCAGTACAATGCGGAATGTATCAAGATGAGTCACAAATAGCATTTTCTTGCTCCATTTGTAGATCATAGTGTAAAACCTGGGCAGAAGACTTCCAGTCTAAATGGAAAACTGTCTAATATTCCATAACAGGGAGGGTCACACATAGTGATTTCCAGCCAGCAGTGATATCATTTTAATACACAGCTGTCGAAACTAGCCCACAACTGAGACGTCACACTTCCCAAAATGCAAAACACAAAGAGAGGGCAATGCTAGGGCAATGCTTGGGCAACTATACTTGGGAGGCTTGGTTGTTTTGTGAACACATTGTGCTGATTTTTAAATAGTAATGAGAAGACCTGTTCCCCTTTAAAAGGGAAGTGTGATTTTTTTTTGATTTTCGCACCATTCACTGTAAACTGGTCTCCCTCAGGTGTTATCCGTTAGTCTCGCGAGACCATGGATCTGTGCCTGGAAAGTCTTCACTCTCCAGGGTGCAGGCCTGGGCAAGGTTGTATGGAAGACTGGCAGTTGCCCATGCTGTAAGTCTTTTGGAAACTGAAGAAGATAGCCAGAATAACTCATACTGATATGACAATTGTTTCCTCAGAAAGGGGAAGGCCACCAAAGGGCAGGGGTGGGGGGTAGGAGAGGGGAAAGTAGCATTAGTTAATATTAGAATCCTCCTGTGAGTACTGAGTGGGAAGTAGAATTTGCAAAGGAGTTTCTTCATTGACAGAGATCTTTCATGGATGAAGAATCCAACGTAGATAAGAAGGGACAGACACAAAATGCTGAAGGAATTCAACAGGTCAGGCTTCATCTATGGAGGGAAATAAATGACTGACATTTCAGGCTGAGATCCTTGATCAGGGCCACAGTGGAAGGGGAAAGAAGCCGGAATAAGAAGGTGGGTGGGGGAGGGAAAAGGAGGTGATAGATGAAGGAGAAGGTAGTTTGGTGCGGTATGGGGGGGATGAAGGGAGAAGCTGAAAGTGAAAGCTGAAAAATATAATGAGCTGAAGAAGGAATCTGATGGGAGAGGAGTGTGAACCATGGGAGAAAGAGCATCAGAGGGAGGTGATGGGCAGGAGAGGAGGAAAAGGGGTAAGAGGAGAGCCAGAATGACCAATTGAAAAGGGGAGAGGGAGAAATTAACAAAGTTAGTGCAATCAGACAGGTTAAAGGCAAACTAGATAGATTATGAGGGGCTGCTTCTCCAACCTGAGAGTGACATGCATTGTGTTTATGTAGATAAGGGTGACCATTAGTGGCTCAGTGAGGCAACTGGTATAAGGGATATCCTGTCCATAAAGGACATTCTGTCCTGGGGAAGAGGTGTTGAGTAGTCTTTCTGAGAGTACTGAAGAGGACAGGTAATACTTTGAATCCAAGTTTCCTTTTGACCAGGCTAATGTTTTCCTTGAAGACACAGAGGGCTCTTAAAACCATTATTATTCTAAAAAGAACACTTTAACTTTGTAACATTAACTTGATAACAGCAACTTTCAAATTTTGTGAATTTCCTCCTGAAATGTCTCTATTACGTTACTTCTCACTTCTCCATGAAATGGCATCCTGAAACTTGCTGAAGTTCACTCACTGGCCACTAGTGGAACCTGTGTGGTTTTCTGCTGCTGTAGCCCATCCACTTCAAGATTTGAAGTGTTGAGTGTTCAGAGATGCTCTTCTGCACAGTACTGTTGTAACATGTGGTTATTTGAGTTTCTGTCACCTTCCTTGAACCAGTCCGGCTATTATTCTCCTCTGACCTTTCTCATTAACAAGGCATTTTCACCCACAGAACTGCTGCTCAGTGGTGGTTTCTTTTGTTTTTCACATCACAGAAAGAAAGAAAACCTACAGCACAATACAGGTCCTTCGGCCCACAAAGCTGTGCCGAACATGCTCTTACCTTAGATATTACCTAGGGTTATCCATAGCCCTCTATTTTTCGAAGTTCCAAGTACCTATCCAGGAGTCTGTTAAAAGACACTTTTGTATCGTCCATCAATCCACCATCGTCGCCGGCAGCCCATTCCACACTATCACCACTCTCTGCGTAAAAAAACTTACCCCGACATCCCCTCTGTACCTACTTCCAAGTACCTTAAAACTGTGCCCTCTTGTCTTACTATTAATACTATATTCTGCCATCAGCTGGAGTTTAACCCAGATAAGTGTGAGGTGGTTCATTTTGGTAGGTCAAATATGATGGCAGAATATAGTACTAATGGTAAGACTCTTGGCAGTGTGGAGGATCAGAGGGATCTTGGGGTCTGAGTCCATAGGACACTCAAAGCAGCTGCGCAGGTTGACTCTGTGGTTAAGAAGGCATACGGTGCATTGGCCTTCATCAATTGTGGGATTGAGTTTTGGAGCCGAGAGGTAATGTTGCAGCTATATAGGACCCTGGTCAGACTCCACTTGGAGTACTGTGCTCAGTTCTGGTCACCTCACTACAGGAAGGACGTGAAAACCATAGAAAGGGTGTAGAGGAGATTTACAAGGATGTTGCCTGGATTGGGGAGCATGCCTTATGAGAATAGGATGAGTTTTCTCCTTGGAGCGATAGAGGATAAGAGGTGACCTGATACAGGTGTATAAGATGATGAGAGTCATTGATCGTGTGGATAGTCAGAGGCTTTTCCCCAGTGCTGAAATGGCTAGCATGAGAGGGCATAGTTTTAAGGTGCTTGGAAGTAGGTACAGAGGAGATGTCAGGGTTAAGTTTTTTATGCAGAGAGTGGCGAGCGCATGGAATGGGCTGCCGGCAACGCTGGTGGAGGCAGAAACGATCGGGTCTTTTAAGAGACTCCTGGATGGAATAATGGAGCTTAGAAAAATAGAGGGCTAAGGTAAGCCTAGGTAGTTCTTTGGTAGGGATATGTTTGGCACAGCTTTGTGGGCCGAAGGGCCTGTATTGTGCTGTAGGTTTTCTATGTTTCTATTTTTCTGTAATTGATCTTTCAAAATGAACCATGTCACACTTATCTGGGATGAACATCATCTGCCCAAATCACGTCATTTTCACACACACAGCCATTTTCTGTAAACTCTAGAGAATGTTATGCCTGAAGATCCTAGGAGATCAGTAGTTTCTGAGATACTCAAGCCACCCTCTCTGTCACCAACAATCATTCCACAAAGTCACTTGAATCACATTCCTTCCCCATTTTGATGTTTGGTCTGAACAACAACTGAATCTCTTGAGCATGTCTGCATGCCCTTATGCATTGAGCTACTGCTCATTGATTGGCTGCTTAGATATTTGTATTAATAAGCAGGTGTACAGGTGTACCTAATAAAGTTGATGATCAGAGAATATGTGAAATACAGTGAAAATTAAAGATTAAGGAGGAATGTGACAGTATGTGCTGGGGGATATGACAGAGTACAGAGGAGATTTACTAAAATGTTGCCTGGGTTTCATCTCTTAAGTTACAGAGGAAGGTTGAACAAGTTAGGTCTTTATTCTTTGGAGTGTAGAAGGTTGAAGGGGGACTTGATAGAGGTGTTTAAAATTATGAGGGGGATAGATAGAGTTGACTTGGATAGGCTTTTTCCATTGAGAGTGGGGGAGATTCAAACAAGAGGACATGAGTTGACAGTTAAAGAGCAAAAGTTTAGGGGTAACATGAGGGGGAACTTCTTTACTCAGGGAGTGGTAGCTGTGTGGAACGAGCTTCCAGCAGAAGTGGTTGAGGTAGGTTCAATGTTGTTGTTTAAAGTTAAATTGGATAGATATGTGAACAGGAAAGGAATGGAGGGTTATGGGCTGAGTTCAGGTCAGCGGGAGTAGGTGAGAGTAAGAGTTCAGTAGGGACTAGAAAGGCCGAGATGGCCTGTTTCCATGCTGTAATTGTTATATGGTTATATGGTTATATGTGACAATATTTCCTTCACAAGTCACTATGAATTAATCTTTCTTAAAAGGTGAGAAATATATCAGATCTCATTTCCAATACATACCATTCATAGTCTTATCTACCCCACAAGTGAGTTAACAAAAATGAAGGGAACTTTCCATTGTTTAATCAGGCATGAATGATTATTGGAGACCATTTACAGAATGTTGGCTTCAAGTCTTAAGGTAAAGGTTCCCAAAGTGGGAGATATCGCTCCCTTGGGGGTGGTGGGAGTTTCTAAGGGGGCGCTAAGTAAGAGAAGATGTGAAGGGAGAGACAGACAGACAGACAGAAGCCGAGCCAGGGGGGGATGAGCTAAGGTCTGTCATATCCCCCAGCACATATAGCATGCATGGTTTCCCCTACTCTTGCAGGATCCTGCTCTCTTAATGGACCCTGGGACTTTTCCTGGTCAAGCAACCTCTGTGAATCTATGGAATCCATTGCCAAGGACTGCTATGGAGGTCAAGTATATATTTAAAATGGAGGTTTATGGGTTCTTGATTATTAGGGTCATCAAAGGTTCTGGGGACAAGAAAATAGGGTTCAGGGGGATAGTAAATCAGTCATGATGGAATAGCAGAGCAGATTTGATTTGCCAAATGGACTAATTCTGCTCCTCTGTCTTATAAAGATAAAGGGGGTGGTGGCCGGACAGTCGATGGCGGGGTGAGGGGGCATCTAAGTGATTACATGCTTAATTTAAGAAGTTATTTATTATAATTATTTGATTCTGGGTGCCTCTTAATTGTTTACAATAATCT
The DNA here is from genome assembly GCF_963921235.1 of Mobula hypostoma. NCBI lineage: Eukaryota > Metazoa > Chordata > Chondrichthyes > Myliobatiformes > Myliobatidae > Mobula > Mobula hypostoma. The sequence goes on along the minus strand of NC_086105.1, from coordinate 80,876,740 downwards.
CATAATCACCTCATCTCTTGCAACTCCCGCCCCCCACTGTTCTCTTAGACTTTGCTCTAAGTATGTTATAGCTCTTGAAAAACAATATGACACTCTGCGTTTGAAATACCATGAGAAATCTGGACTGAAGAAATCATGTTATTTCTGGGCCCGGCCTCCGTATTATTGCCGTTCACCTCTGTAGTACAGTATTAGCCAGTACAATTCCTATACTCTAAACACACAATGACACAATTCTTGTGAATTAGGGTCTGGTGTAAAATAAGATATAGTACAGAATTTGCCCTTTGAAATGGTCTTTTTCCACATTTCTCTAGCCTACAGCCCAACCAAGATATACTTGATGTACCTTCGGACAAAGAGTCAGTTTTTGCCTGAGTTCTTATAACATCAAAACTTTCCCCTTTATTGATCACTGCACTTGAGGTTGGACTTAAACAGTAGGCAGTTAATCCATAATGAAAATGGCGGAAGCAGACCAAACGAAAGGGGGATGTAGACAGTATAATATGGAGAATCTGAAATGTAGATTTCTACCAGTGGCAAGCAACCAATACGTCTGTTTTGTGATTTTTTTGTTTCAGATGAGGCAATGAAACAGCAGGCTCCTTTAACATTTGAGAAATGGACAAAAAACTTAAAGCATGTTGTTAGCTTTTCATAACAAAACAGTAATGGTTCCTATGCTTCATACAACATTTCATAGCTCATTGCTAAATCTGGAAAGCTCAATACAATTGGGTAAGATCTGATTCTGACAGCAGTAAGGGAGATTCTGAGTATGGATTTGTATAAGTCACTAGATCAAATTATTAAAGCAACTTTGCTCAGCAACAACTCTGTTCAAAGATGGATAGATGAAATATCTGAGAATGTGGAAGACACGTTCCTGAACACACTTAGGGCAACAGAGTTTGCTCTGCAGTTGGAGAGTCAACTTTGCTAGGCAACAAATTTTTGCTTCTTGGGTATGTTATTTCTTAAAAGATAAAAGTATGGTTCAACAATTGCTATTTGCAAGAGGCCTAGAAGCAGGTACAAAGGGGGAGTCTATATTTTGGGGTCTTAAGTAACATTTTGCTCACTGACAGTCATCCTTGTGCAACAGATGGGACACCAACAATGACGGGACACCACTGCGGGGTTATTTTTTTTTAAAAAAGCTATACCTAATATATTTACCATTCACTGTGTAATTCACAGACAGCTTCTTGCAAAACGCTCAAGTGATCAGCTGCACAAACCACAGCAATAAATAAAATCAAGTCCCATGTTCTCAATTCTCAATTATTTTGAGAGCTTTGTATTGAGAATGATGAACAGTTTGAACTCTTACTGTTTCACACAGAAGTCAGATGGCTCTCAAAAGAAAACTGCTTGAGACATTTTAAGCACTTTTCAAAACTGTGATAAAATTAGTTGAAGACACATATGCTTCATTTAGTAATCAACTCAAGAATATTAAGTATGGTATTGTTTATTGAGTCCAACATCAAATTTAGAGGAGTGTGGTCTCAGTGCAGTTGCCCAACTTCTTTTGAAGAAAGGAAACAGATTTTAACACTGTTACTGATTTAACTGGAAGATATTTAATTGTTACTGGTCTGTTATGTGGTCAAAAGGTGGTTTTGGTGTGTGTTTATGCACCTAATATGAATAGTACTGAATTTTTGAAGAAGCTATTTTCTGTGCTGCCGAATTTGTATGAATATAAGTTGATTATGGGCAGTGACTTTATCTGTTGTCTCAACCTGTCAATTAATAGATCGTCCACCAATCCGTCGTTTCCTAATAAAGCTAAGACTTGTATTAATTCTTTTTTATTAGAATATAGTCTGGTGAATATTTGGAGATTTATGCATCCTAAAGATAGGGATTTTTTTCACATGTATATGTGAAAAAGATTCAAACTTTGTAAGTTTTATGAAAGAGTAAATTTCTCTATTTTTTGAATTAAATTCAACTGAGGGAATTTCAAATTTGGTTATTTGGGACACGGTGAAATCTTTTCTTAGGGGACAGATAATTTTATACTCAGTAGGTTTAAGAAGGAAAACTAAGGTGGAACTTTTAGTAATTACTAATAGGATTAAAGAAATAGACGAACTATATTCAGTAATGCCTAGTGAAGAACTCTATAAGAGTGGAACTCCAAACACAGCATGATTTGCTTTTGACTTTTCCCATTGAGCAGCAATTTCTTAAATCTAAAAGTTAATTTTATATACATGGGGACAGGTCAGGCAAATTATTGGCTGGTCAATTAAAAGCAACTATGGCTAGAAGACAGATCCTGAAAATACGAAGACCTGATAGAACTGAAACGGTACATCCTTATGAAATTAATAAGGTATTTATGGATTTCTACTCTAACCTTTATAAATCTGAATTTTCAGACAATATTACTTTTATGAGTAGATTTTTGCAAAAATTGAATATACCTAACATTTCCATTCAAGGTATGAATACATTAGATGCATCTATCAAACAGGAGGAAATAGCAAGGGCTATATCTTCTTCCCAACTGGGACCAGATGGATATATGGTGGAATTTTATAAGACTTTCACTGAAATACTTACACCTCATTTATGTCAAATTTTCACTGATTCTTTACCCTCTGGGAACCTCCGGAAAACTTTTTATGAAGCATCAATCTCATTAATTCCTAAAAAAGAAAAGGATTTATCTGAATGCACTTCCTGTAGACCAATCTCTTTACTGAATGTGGATTTTGAAATTCTTTCTAAGATTTTGGCTAGTAAACTTGGGAGTATTTTACCTAGTGTTATTTCCAATGATCAAACTGGATTTATTAAAAATAGGTATTCACATTTTAACATTCGAAGATTATTAAACATTATTCACTCCTCTCCATCTAAAAAATCTGAATATGTTGTCTCTCTTGATGCGGAGAAAGCTTTTGATAGGGTGGAGTGGTCTTACTTATTTGAGGTTTTGGAAAGATTTAATTTTGGTCGGGATTTATTTCCTGGATCAAGTTGATTTATCAAGCCCCTATGGCTGCAGTTATAACTAATAATCAAAAATCTTTAGATTATACTTTAGATTATACTGAGGTACTCGGCAGGGATATCCTCTTAGCCGTTTATTATTTAACTTGGCTTTAGAACCCTTGCTATTGCTCTTAGAGATTCCAATACCGTTCAGGGTATTAAGAGAGGGGACAAAGTACGCAAGGTTTCATTGTATGCAGATGACCTGTTAGTCTGTATTTCAGATCCTAGGAAATCTATTCCTTCTATGCTATCTGTATTTTCTGAATTCAATAGTTTTTCTGGATATAAATTAAATTTACATAAAAGTGAGTTATTTCCCATTAATAATCACTCAGATCAATATCATCAAGTACCTTTTAGTATTGCTAAAAATTACTTTACTTATCTTGGTATTAAAATTACTAAAAATTTTAAGGACCTGTATAAATATAATTTTCTCCCATTAAGTGATTATACCCAATTTTTAAATGGTCACCTATGACGTTACAATTAATAGGTCGAATTAATGCTATTAAAATAATAGTTCTACTGAAACTCTTACATGCATTTCAGGCATTTGTTCCTAAAACATTTTTCGATAGAATAGACTCTTGTCTTATATTTGTTATAATAAAAATCCTAGATTGAGTAAACCTTTATTGCAGAAATTAAAAAAAGATGGTGGTGTAGCGATGTGCTACACACAGTGCTAGAATAACCACACGGAGTCGGTGAGTTAGAGTTGCGATGAAAGAGATTTATTCAAACTTTGCGGCCCGCTTTAAAGCCTTCCCGTTCCCGCCCTCCCTGGGCGGGACTACTGTGGGGAATGCATATTCCCAGACCCTTTCTGCGCGCGGGATTTTCCCCCTGCTGGTGAAGATGGCTTGGCGCCCTTTTTGTTGCCGGCCCTCTGCCTGCGCGCGTTGTTTCGTGAGCCGGTTCGTGGGTGCCAGAACCGGCGATACCTCCCCCAATGTCCACAGTCTGGATCGGCCTCTGTTTGGGAGGTCTGCCCCTGCGCCGCGGTGCCTGAGCCTGGACCGGTTGCGCCGTCCACATGGGCCGGTTTGAGTCGGTCCACCGTGAAAACCTCCTCCCTCCCCACAATGTCCAGCACGAACGTGGACCCATTGTTCCTAATCACCTTAAACGGCCCCTCGTAGGGCCGCTGTAGCAGTGCCCGGTGTCCACCCCGTCGTACAAAAAGAAACTTACAGTTCTGCAGGTCTTTGGGTACGCAGGTCGGGCTCTGTCCGTGCTGTGAAGTGGGTATGGGGGCCAAGTTACCCAGCCTCTCCCGTAGTCTGTCCAGGACTGCTGTGGGTTCTTCCTCTTGCCCCCTTGGGGCTGGTATGAACTCTCCTGGGACGACCAGGGTCGCGCCGTACACCAACTCAGCCGACGAGGTGTGTAGATCCTCTTTGGGCGCCGTGCGGATTCTGAGCAGGACCCAGGGAAGTTCGTCCACCCAGTTAGGCCCCTCCAGGCGGGCCATGAGAGCCGATTTCAGGTGACGGTGGAAGCGCTCCACTAGTTCGTTTGACTGTGGGTGGTAGGCAGTTGTGTGGTGTAGCTGTGTTCCTAAAAGTCTGGCCATAGCCGACCACAGGCTGGAGGTGAACTGGGCACCCCTGTCGGAGGTAATGTGGGCCGGTACCCTGAAGCGTGCTACCCAGGTTGCGATCAGTGCTTGGGCACAGGATTCGGAGGTGGTGTTGGTGAGCGGGACTGCCTCTGGCCATCTGGTGAACTGGTCTATCATAGTTAGGAGGTACCGCGCTCCTCGTGACACTGGCAGGGGCCCCACGATATTCACATGGATGTGGTCAAACCTCCGGCGGGTGGGTTCGAACCGCTGCGGCGGAGCCTTGGTGTGCCACTGCACCTTGGCCGTTTGGCACTGCATACACGTTTTGGCCCATTCACTGACCTGTTTACGAAGTCCATGCCACACGAACCTGTTGGAGACCAGCCGGACAGTTGTCCTGATGGAGGGGTGCACTAAGTTGTGAATGGATTCCAACACCCGCCGGCGCCAGGCTGCCGGGACGACGGGGCGGGGTTGGCCAGTAGCTACGTCACATAGTAGGGTCCTCTCACCTGGACCTACGGGGAGGTCTTGGAGCTGCAAACCGGAGACTGCAGTCCTGTAACTGGGGATCTCAGCGTCTGCCTGCTGTGCCTCTGCCAGCGCTGCATAGTCCACCCCCTGGGACAGGGCCTGTATGGTAGGTCTGGAAAGTGCGTCTGCCACGACATTGTTCTTTCCAGAGACATGCCGGATGTTTGTCGTGTACTCGGAGATGTAGGACAGATGTCGCTGCTGGCAGGACGACCAGGGGTCGGACACCTTAGTGAACGCAAAGGTAAGCGGTTTGTGGTCTGTGAACACGGTGAAGGGCCTACCTTCTAAGAAGTACCTGAAATGCCGGATTGCCAGGTATAGTGCCAATAGCTCCCGGTCGAAAGCACTGTATTTGAGTTCGGGTGGTCATAGGTGTTTGCTGAAGAATGCCAGGGGTTGCCAGCGACCCTCGATGAGTTGTTCCAGCACTCCACCGACTGCTGTGTTGGATGCGTCCACCGTGAGAGCAGTAGGAACGTCCGTTCTGGGGTGCACTAGCATCGTGGCGTTTGCCAAGGCTTCTTTGGTTTTAACGAAAGCGGTTGCGGCCTCTTCGTTCCAGGTAATGTCCTTGCCCTTACCCGACATTAGAGTGAACAAGGGGCGCATGGTTCGGGCTGCTGAGGGGAGGAAACGGTGGTAGAAATTCACCATACCCACGAATTCCTGCAAGCCTTTGATTGTGTTGGGTCGGGGGAAGTGGCGGACCGCGTCTACCTTGGCGGGCAGCGGGGTTGCCTCGTCTTTAGTAATCCTGTGGCCCAGGAAGTCGATGGTGTCGAGTCCGAACTGGCATTTGGCTGGATTGATTGTAAGGCCGAATTCACTCAGGCGGGAGTAGAGCTGGCGGAGGTGGGACAGATGCTCCTGCCGACTACTGCTGGCTATGAGGATGTCGTCCAAATAGATGAATGCAAAGTCCAGGTCGCGTCCCACCGCGTCCATTAGCCGCTGGAAAGTCTGTGCGGCGTTCTTTAGACCAAACGGCATTCGGAGGAATTCGAAAAGTCCGAACGAGGTGATAAGTGCTGTTTTGGGGATGTCGTCCGGATGTACCGGGATTTGATGGTATCCCCGGACGAGGTCTACCTTGGAAAAGATCCTTGCGCCGTGTAGGTTTGCTGCGAAGTCTTGAATGTGCGGCACAGGGTAGCGGTCTGGCGTTGTAGCCTCGTTCAGTCTGCGGTAGTCACCGCATGGTCTCCAGCCCCCCGTTGCCTTGGGCACCATGTGAAGGGGGGAGGCTCATGGGCTGTCGGACCGTCGTATGATCCCTAATTCCTCCATCTTCTTGAACTCCTCCTTCTCCAGTCGGAGCTTGTCCGGGGGAAGCCTTCGAGCACGGGCGTGGAGGGGTGGTCCCTGGGTCGGGATGTGGTGCTGTACTCCGTGTCTGGGCATGGCTGCCGTGAACTGCGGTGTCAGTACTGATGGGAAATCCGCCAGGACCCTGGTGAATTCATCGTCGGACAGCGTGATGGAGTCCAGGTGTGGGGCTGGCAACTGTGCTTCACCCAGGGAGAACGTTTGAAAAGTCTTGGTGTGGACTAATCGCTTCCCTTGCAAGTCGACCAGCAGGCTGTGGGCTCGTAGAAAATCTGCCCCCAGCAGTGGTTGGACCACGGCGGCCAGTGTGAAGTCCCACGTGAACCAGCTGGAGCTGAACTGTAGCCGCACCGTGCGGGTGCCGTAGGTTCGTATTGTGCTGCCATTAGCGGCCCTCAGGGTGGGTCCTGGTTCTCTGTTGCGGGTGTCGTAACTCGTTGGAGATAAGACGCTGATCTCCGCTCCGGTGTCGACCAAAAAGTGGCGTCCCGACTGCTTGTCCCAGACGTACAGGAGGCTGTCCTGATGGCCAGCCGCCGTAGCCATCAGCAGCGGCTGGCCCTGGCGTTTCCCGGGAATTTGCAGGGCGGTCTGCAGCGGCGGGCCTCCATGCCCCACCGCTGGTGGTAGAAACACCATTGTTCATTGGACTCCTCACTCCCGTCGCCAGGTTTTGTAGGCTCTGCTGCTGGGCCTGGTCTGGTCTGTCGTTGGGCACGCGGCTTGGTGATCTGTGCGACGGATGCCCCTCTCTCTTTCCTGGCATTCCACAGCACATCTGCTCGGGCCGCCACCTCCCGGGTGTTGCTGAAATCTGCGTCGGACAGCAGCAGGCATATATCCTCGGGCAGTTGCTCTAGGAACGCCTGCTCAAACATGAGGCAGGGTTTGTGTCCTTCAGCCAGGGCCAGCATCTCGTTCATTAATGCTGACGGTGGCCTGTCTCCCAAACCATCCAGGTGCATTAAGCGGCGTGCTCGTTCGCGCCGTGAGAGTCCGAAAGTCCTTATGAGCAGGGCTTTGAATGCTGTGTATTTGCCGTCCTCTGGGGGCGACTGTATAAACTCCTCAACTTGTGCAGCAGTCTCCTGGTCGAGGGAGCTCAGCACATAGTAGTAGCGAGTGGACTCCGAGGTTATCTGCCGAATGTGGAATTGTGCTTCTGCTTGTTCGAACCATAAATGGAGTCGCAGCATCCAGAAGCTTGGCAGTTTTAACAAAACTGCGTGAACAGATGCAGCGTCGGTCATCTCTGGTCCAAATATCATTTGGGCCGTTGGGGTCACCAATTGTAGCGATGTGCTACACACAGCGCTAGAATAACCATATGGAGTCGGTGAGTTAGAGTTGCGATGAAAGAGATTTATTCAAACTTCGCGGCCAGCTTTAAAGCCTTCCCGTTCCCGCCCTCCCTGGGTGGGACTACTGTGGGGAATGCATATTCCCAGACCTTTTCTGCGCGCGGGATTTTCCCCCTGCTGGTGAAGATGGCTTGGCGCCTTTTTTGCTGCCGGCCCTCTGCCTGCGTGCCCTGTTTCGTGAGCCGGTTCGTGGGTGCCAGAAAGTGGGTCGCCATAGTGGTATGGCCTTGCCTAACTTTAGAATGTACTATTGGGAAATCAATATTTGATATATTACTTTTTGGATTCACTATTCAGATATACATGAATGTCCTTCATGGTTGGATTTGGAGGAAAACTCAGTGAAAGGATTCTCTTTGGCCTCTTTACTGGGAGCTCCTCTTCCCTTTTTGTTTTCTAAGATTAGTAGACAAGACTTTAATCCTATTATTAAACATACATTAAGAATTTGGTTTCAGTTTCGTAGATTTTTTGAGTTAAATAATTTTGTTCTTTCTAGTAATATCTATTTCAATTACTTTTTAAACCATCAATTTTGGATAAGGCCTTTTTAATTTGGAAAACCAAGGGAATAAAAACTTTCTCAGAACTGTTTTTGAGGGATTGTTTAACGTCTTTTTCTGTTAGTGGATAAATACGATTTATCTAATGTACACTTTTTTAGGTAATTACTTTTTTTATATTTAGGAATTTTTTTACATGGTTTGGTGCCAAGTTACCCTTCTGCTTATCCACCTAATATGACAGATGCTCGCTTTCAGCTTAAACCACTTCAAAAAGGATTGAAAGCTATAATTTATAAATGGCTATTGAATTTACGAATGATATCTAACAATAAAATTAAATGTGCTTGGGAAGTGGAATTTCAAGAGTCATTTACAGATCATCAATGGAGTAAAATATTTCATTTGGTTAATAGCTCATCTATCTGTGCCTGTCATTCCTTGACACAGTTCAAGGTAGTGCATCGGGCCCATATGTCAAAGGATAAACTAGAATGTATTTTTTCCAACATCAATCCTATTTGTGACAGATGTAATATTGAGGTGGCCACTTTAACTCATATGGTTTGGTCTTGCATAAAGCTAGACAATTTTTGGAGAGATGTTTTTAAAACATTATCAAAACTCTTGGATCTGGACCTACAACGTAATTTACTAATGACAATATTTGGGATTATCCCATCGGAAACAGGAAGTGTTCCTGTTTCTGGTCAACGTATGATAGCCTTTTCAGCTTTATTGGCTAGGAGATCCATTTAACTGAAGTGGAAGGATTCTAATCCACCTACTGTCTTTTATTGGCTTTCCTCCATTATGTCCTGTTTAAGTTTAGAGAAAATAAGAAGTCAGACGCTTGATACATCCTTTAAATTTGAGAAAATCTGGCGACCTTTTATTCAATATTTTCATTTGATTTGATTTATTACTCTTCCAATTTTTTTTTTGATGTTTTAGGTTTGATCAGAAAGTCTTTCTTTTTTTTTGGTTGTATCCTCAGAATGCACTGCCCAGTCTATTTTTCTGTTTTTTCTTTTTTTTTGTATAGTGTAGTGGGTTTTTTTTCATTTAAAAATTTAAAGTGTTTTTTTTCTCTCCATGAATTGATAAGAGGAGAATTAGCTGTCTTCTTTTTTATTATGTACTGCATACTAGCTTAACACTATGTATGATTTTGATAATGTTTATTTCACTTCCTGTTTGTATTGCTATTGATATATATATTTGAGATAATTCTCCTCTTATTTGTATTTCTGCTCCTTTTAAATCAGTTAAAAGATTGATAAAGAAAGAAAGAAGAAGGAAACAGACTGGAAATTATCGAACACGGGGATCTGATAGTTCTGAGTGACATTCACCGTGATGTTGAGAAGCTGATATCACTGCATCAAGACCATCCGTCTCAATGAAGTGGTGAATAGTTGGACAACTGGTTTACACACTAAAATTGTTGATGATATTTTACTGTAATTAAATAAAGAATTATTTTATTTGTAGCTTTAAATAGATTTGAATAGAGTTTGAATTGCAGTTCCTATTTTCTTTCACAGTGAATTGTAAATCAAAATACTGTGGTGGCTCGCCCACGCAGCAAGCAAACCAGCTCCAGCAGTCGCAGGCGAGTCCACAGCCAGCGGCAACTGAGAGGGCCCTGAGTGTGGGGCAGATTTCGGCCCAGATGCCGACATCACAACCGCCCCACAAAGAGCAGGGGATGCTGGGAGCGGCACTTAAGCGCGCGCGGATTGAAACAGTAAACAGTTCAACCAGATCCTGTTTGACTCAGTGTGTTGCTTTCACTCGTTGCATATCAGCGTGACCACATTGTTGACCCCAACAGTTCAACGGCATTCGGACCCAGCATGAACAACTCAGCTCTGCAGAATGCAGTTTCCCTTAAACTGCCAACATTCTGGTCCACTCAACCCCTGGTCTGGTTTGAGCAAGCAGAGGCCCAGGTCCATGTCAAGCAAATTGTCTCAGATGCCACCAGATATAACTACATTGTGGGTGCCCTCGACCAGGAGACAGTGGGCCGCGTTATCAACTTTCTGCATCAGACCCCGGCAACAGACAGGTACGAGGCACTCAAGGCCCTGTTAATCTGCATATTTGGCCTCTCCCACCGCGAATGGGCCGCGTGGTTACCGCATATGGATGGCCTAGGCGACCGCACACCATCAGCCCTGATGAGCGACATGCTAGCACTGGCAGACGGCCATAAGCCTTGCCTGCTTTTTGAACAGATCTTCTTGGAGCAAATGCCAGAAGACATCCGCCTCCTACTAGCAGATGAAGACCTCAGAGACACGCGCGGGGTGGCTGCCCACGCGGACATGCTTTGGCGCGCCAAACAAGATGGTGGAACCACCATCGAAATTAGTGCTGTGACATGGCCGAAAGCCCAGCCCTCCTGCACCCCAGCAGCGGAGCACCGAACACCCACACCAAAGGACGGCACCACTTCTGAGTCTTGGTGTTTTTATCATCAAAGCTGGGGTTCTGGGCCCTGCTGCTGCCTACCACCATGATCGTGCCAGGGAAACGCCAGGACCAGCCGTCGCTGATGGCTACGGCGGCTGGTCACCATGATGGCCTCATCTACATTTGGGACAAGCACTCCGGGCGAAGATTCTTGGTGGACAAGGGGGGGCGGAAATCAGTATCCTACCCCACTCGAGCCACGATACCCGAATGAGAAGAACAGGACCAGAACTTACAGCAGCCAACAGCAGCACCATCCGTACCTACGGCACAAGAACCATCCCCTTGCAGTTCAGTTCCAGCTGCTTTACATGGACATTTACGCTGGCCGCAGTATCACAGCCATTGCTGGGTGCGGACTTACTCCGCGTGCACTGCCTGCTCATGAATTTGAAGGAACGACGATTGGTCAGTGCGAAGATGTTCCAGACTTTCTCCCTCAGTGAGGCCAGAAACTAAATCGGAAGCTAGTGATAAAGGTAGGGATAAAGGGAAGCAAGTGAAGGAAAAACATTTTGGTCCTATTTGTCATTATTGTAGGAAACCTGGCTAACTGTTTCCATCTGAAGAAGAAGGAAATGGAGGCAGTTTGAGATGCTTGTGTGCAACACTTTGAAACACCCATCAATCTGCAGGGTTCGGGACATTCAAAGGAAGCTCTGTCAAGATCAGACCGAGTTAGGAAGGGATTCAATCATTTTATTTCAGGGGGATTTGTTTCCATGAATGAAGGGTCCACTCAAATACCAATAAAAATTCTTCGGGTTACTGGAGCTTCTCAGTCACTTATGTTAGACAGTGTTCTAGAGTTTAGTGATGAGACTGACATTGGTGAAGTAAATCTTATACGAAGTATTGAGGGCAATCTTACACCTGTACCCCTGCACAAGGTAGTTTTACGGTCAGGACCTGTTAAAATCCGACTACGACCCAGTTTACCGGTGGATGGTGTTTCCTTATTGTTAGGGAATGACCTAGCAGGTGGGAAAGTTGTTCCTGCAGTGCAGCTGACAACTAAGCCAATCACTGATGATCAAAGATGGATTCTAACATGTATCCATCCTGTGCAGTGACCCGAGCTATGGCCAAAAAGTCTGCCAAGGAAGATGGGTCTGTGCAGCTTGGGTCTACTACCCATGACAGCTCAAATCAGGATTCAGATTTTGATGATTTGTCAGGAACTTTCCTACCTTCCTCGTTTGATCAAGATCTTTGTAGTGAGTGTAACCATAAAGACTTGTCTTTGTCTCGGAAGGAGGTTATAGCAAAGCAGAGCGGAGGTCCTGAGATTGCCACCTTGGAAGAGAATGCCCTCCCAGATAACAAGATTGAGAAGGTGCCAGTAGGATTTATTTCAAGAGTGGAGTGTTAATGAAAAAGTGGAGACCACCCGTGATTCCTGCAAATGAGGATTGGGCATTTATTCACCAGGTTAGTCATTCCTAAGGACCATAAGAATGAAATTTTAACTTTGGCTCATAGTATCCCCTTAGGTGACCATCTAGGTGTGAACAAAGTTATAAAACACTTCTTCTGATCTGGTTTGAGGAAAGGTGTGGCGACATCTTGTCAAACTTGTCACACTTGTCAGGTTGTGGGAAAACCCAATCAAGTTACCCCAGTGGCCCCAGTGCAACCTATTCCTGCATTTGATGAACCATTTTCTAAAGTTATTGTAGATTATGTTGGCCCATTGCCAAAAATTAAAACTGGCCATCAGTATTTTCTGACTATCTTGTGTACAGCATCTAGGTTTCCAGAAGCAATACCTCTCAGCAATATAAAAGCCAAAACTGTGACGAAGGCCCTCATAAAATTCTTTACTTTATTTGGGTTACTTGAAAAAATCCAGTCTGATCAAGGAAGTAATTTTATGTCTGGATTTATACATATAAACAGGTAGTTTATAAACTAGGAGCCAAACACATTACACCATCTGCATACCATCCAGAATCGCAAGGAGCCTTAGAATGGTCCCATTCTACCCTCAGAAACATGATTAGGATGTTTTGTGTTGAAAATGAAAAGGATTGGGATGAGGGATTTTATTTGACTTTGTTTGCAGTAAGGGAGTCAGTGCAGGAGTCCCTAGGCTTTAGCCCCTTGAACTTGTGTTTGGGCATGGGGTCCGAAGACTTTTGGCATTGTTAAAAGAACAGTGGGTTAACAAACAACTACATACTAATTTGTTGGATTATGTCTTAAAACTTAAGGAAAGATTGCAAAGAGCTTGCAGTTTAGCAAGGGAAAATTTATAATCTGCTCAGGAAAGAATGAAAATTTGGTATGACAAGGAAGCTAGAATGAGGTCATTTAAGCCGGGAGATAAAGTGTTGGTTCTTTTTTTTAGGTTACGAGGACACTCAGTCCTCGTTTATTGTCATTTAGAAATGCATGCATTAAAAATGATACAATGTTCCTACAGAATGATATCACAAGAAAACACAGGACAAACCAAGACTAAAGTTGACAAAACCATATAATTATAACATATAGTTACAAAGTGCAAAGCAATACCATAGTTTGTTAAAGAGCAGACCATGGGCACGGTAAAAAAAAGTCTCAAAGTCCCAATAGACTCATCATCTCACGCAGGCGGCAGAAGTGAGGAACTCTCCCCGCCATGAACCTCCAAGCACCGCCAACCTGCCGATGCAGCACCATTGGAAACACCCAACTGCAGCGGACTCTGAGTCCATCTGAAAACTTCGAGCCTCCGACCAGCCCCTTCAACACAGCCTCTCCAAGCACCATACTCTGCCGAGTGCTTCGACCCAGCCCCAGCCGCCAAGCAAGAAGCAAAGCCGAGAACTTGGGATCTTCTCCTCCGGAGATTCTGGACCACACAGTAGCAGCAGCAGGAAAGCAGGCATTTCAGAAGTTTCACCAGATATTCTTCCGTGCTCTCACGTCCGTCTCCATCAAATTAGGATTGTGCACGGTACCCTACTTGGCAAATAACAGACATCACCACCGGAGTGGCCGCTGCAAGCTGCGTCGCGCTGCCATCTTCCCTTCTCCCTGTGCAAAGGAACCCTTTACAAGCTAAATTTCATGGACCTTACGAGATTATATCTAAAGTTAATAATGTGGACTATGTGGTAAGAACACCAGATCGCAGCTTTGTCATGTAAACATGACAAAACCATATTATGAAAAACAGTCTGCCACTATGACTATTGTTGTCAATAATAATGAGTCTGATCTCCCTGGGAATTTGGTAGCTGATCCATCTGAGGATTATTTTAAATTGAACATTATTTCCGCCAGACTACCAAATTCAACAATTTTGGAAAATATTGATGAGAAATTGGCTCATCTGCAGCCACAGCAGCGGCAGAAAATGAAGCAATTAATTATGAAATTTAGAGATTTATTTCCAGGCATTCCAAAAAGAACCACAGTAGCCTCACATGATATAGGTGTTGGAAACGACAAACCCATAAAGCAACATTCATATGGAATGAATATGGAAAAATGTACATTGGCCGAACAAGAAATTAAGTATATGTTAGAAAATGATATTATTAGACCTTCTACTTCGGATTGGAGTTCATCTTGTGTCATGGTGCCTAAACCAGATGGTAGTATTCAGTTTTGTACGGATTACAGAAAGGTGAATGCTGTAACAAAAACCGATGCGGATCCAATCCCTAGGGTAGATGATTGTGTGGACATGGTTGGAAAAGCTAAGTTTCTTACAAAGATTGATCTGTTAAAAGGGTATTGGTGTGTTCCATTGACGGATAAAGGTAGAGAAATTTCTGCTTTTGTAACGCCATCTGGGTAATACGAATACAATGTTCTGCCGTTTAGAATGAAGAATGCTCAAGGAATATTCCAGAGAATGATTAACTCTGTAATTCGAGGGTTAAAACATACGGATTTAGTCACAGGGAATGACACTTGGGAAGCACATATATCTGCAGTGGAAAAGCTGTTTGAAAGGCTTTCACACACCAACCTAACTGTTAACTTAGCTAAAAGTGAATTTGGCCATGCCACTGTGATCTATCTTGGTTATGTTGTGGGTCAAGGCAGGCTGGCTCCTATTCAGGCAAAAGCTCAGGCAATTTTAGAGGTTCCCACTCCAACCAATGAAAAAGCTCTTAGAAGATTCTTGGTAATGGTAGGATATTACCATAAGTTCTGTAAGAACTTTGCCGAGATTGCCCTTCCATTGACTAACCTGCTGAAGAAAGGTGAATAGTTTATTTGGAAAGATACTTGTCAGGAAGCATTTGATAAATTGAAAGCTATCCTATGTACCAACCTATGTTTAGGTCACCTGACTTTGAAAAGCCATTTCCCTAGCTGTGGATGCTAGTGACAAGCTGCAGGAGAAGTGTTACTACAAAGGGATAATTATGATGATGTTGACCATCCTGTGGCTTACTTCTCCAAGAAATTTAATGGGCATCAAAGAAATTATTCAACTATAGAAAAGGAATTATTATCCCTTATCCCTCAGCAACATTTTGATGTGTATGTTGGTGCAACTCAGAAACCACTCATGGTTTACTCCAATCATAACCCATTGGTATTTTTGAGTAAACTGAAAATCAAAAATAGAAGGTTGTTAAATTGGAGTTTGATATTACAAGAATATGATCTCTTAATAACTCACATTAAAGGCAAAGATAGTGTAATTGCCGACTGTCTGTCCAGATGTTGAACTTACAATGTGTTTTTTTTTGGAGTGGAATTTTGATATATGTTTACACTCCTGCCATATGTAATATTAGTACTGTATCATAACTGTATGTATATGGTTCATTTTATAAATTTTATGCATTTGTGTATTTTGAAAATAGTAGTTGAAATTTTGCTCTTGATAGATCAAAATTTTCTTTTCTTGGGGGAAGGTGTTACCTGCCCCATCAGCATGATGCAATTATCTTGTGAGCATGATGTAATTATCTCCTGATGGGCATGATGTAATTGTCTCACGATAGTGGGGTGATGTGATTTCATGTTCTAACCAATATAAAAGGGGAAACAACAGTTTGTTGTATAGTTGTTTTGTTGGGAGTCACAGTCAGTAGTTATGCAATCGTAGAAGGAGAGAGAGAGTGTGAAGAATTACCAGCTTCATGTGAACCAAAAGAATTGGGTAGAAGTCAATGGTGTTTTGTGTGTCTCAAAGAGGTTGATGTGAATTGTGGCACACACTTTTGGGTAACTCCTGCATGGTCTCTGGTGCATGGTGACCACCTCCAGTGAAAGGTCAGTTACTTTGAGAAATCTTACTCTTCGTGATCTCTTCGGATAAGGTATTTCTCGGCTGAAATCTACATCCGCAGTCTTGTCTATGCTTCAGCAATCGCTCGCTGGTTCAGGAAATCTCTCTTCTCACTTACTTTATGAATCATATGGACTTATAAAACTACCACCTTAAGACTGTGCTTAAGTAAAATCCGTTAAGAATTGGCTTTAAGTTTGACTGTTTGATAACTATAGATGTTAACTTCCATTTAAGTTAGTCGTTTGTTTACTTTTCTATGTTTTTGAGTAGAGGTTAATAAATTTCATTGTTTATTTATAAACACCCAATTGAATTTCATATCTATTGCTGCTGGTACGTAACAAGAGATGCTCTTCTGCACACAACATGGTTATTTGAATTAGTCTGACCTTCCTGTCAGATGGAACCAGTCAGGTCAATCTCCTCTGACCTCTCTCATTAACAAGGAGTTTTCACACTCAGAACTGCTACTTACTGGATTTTTTTTTTTGTTTTGCACTATTCTCTGTAAACTCTACAAACGTCTGTGTATGAAAATCCCAAGAGATCAACAGTAACTGAGATTCATCCCATCTGGCACCAACAATCATCCCACTGTGAAAGGCACTGAGATCACATTTCTTTCTCATTCTGATGTTTGGTTCTGAACAACAACTGAATGTCTTGTCCTTGTTTACATGCTTTTATGCATTGAGTTACTGCCACATGATTGGCTGAGTAGGTATTTGCATTAATGAACCGTACATACTTACACCTAATAAAGTGACCACTTATTATATATTCATATTTGATCATGTACAATTTTCACCACCCGCCAATAACAAATTATCTCAGTGGGATTGAAGTCAGATTACCTTGACCACATCTGGAGGTAAAAAGTCTGCACAGTAAATACCTGAATTGCTTCTTTGCAGTAAGCAAGCATCATTTATAAAAGTAAAATTGAACTGCTCTCTTTGGGTCAAGTCTTGATGTTCTGGAAGGCAGCCCTTCTGTTGTAATCTATAGACATTCCTTAATGGACCGGCCTCCACAAAACAGCTTTGAAAAGATTAATTGCAAATTTGCTCTAGAATCATCTGGATCAATTTGCTATCAAAGCAAGCACAATATTATGCCAGTTGCTACAGCAACAATAGCTGCAAATGATATTACACAACTGCTTCTAAATGCAGTATGAAGTAAATGATAGCCCAGAATCTCTCCGGATATTAAAGCTTTATATATCTTCTGAGTTCCAATGTGCTGTGAGCTACCACATGACAGGTTCAAAATTAAAAATTCAGAGTTAAAAGCTCAAACTAAATTTATCATGGAAGTACTTATGTTACCATATATTACCCCAAGATTCATTTTCCTGTGGGCATTCACAGTACGTATAAAGCAATGTAACAGAATCAGTGAAAAACTACACACAAAGCTGGACAGTCACTGCGCAAAAGAAGACAAACTGTGCGACTACAATAAAAATAAGAAAAATAAGAAGTAATAAGTAATATTGAAAGCATGTGCTGTAGAGTCTTTGAAAGTGAATCTATAGGCTGTGGAATCAGTTCAGTGTTGAGCTGAGTGAAGTTATCCACACTGGTTCAGGAGCATTGTGGTTAAAGAGTAATGACTGTTCCTGAATTAGGTGATGCAGGACCTAAGGCTCCTGTACTTCTTCCCTGATGGCAGTAGTGAGAAGAGAACATGGACTGGATGGTGGGGTTCCTTGATGATGGATGCTGCCTTCTCCTTGTAGCACTGGTTCAGAAGGTTAAGGCATGTGAGATCGAAGGTAAACTGGATTCAAAATAGACTTGATGATAGGAAGCAAACGATAATGGTGATAGGATGCCATTCTGATTCAAAATCTATCTTGGCTGTGAATGCAGTAAGAATGATTAGTAAGATGACGTGAAAGTTGGTGTTATCGATAGTGAGGAAAATTGTAGAAAGGTGCGTAGAAAATGAACTGAACAGAAACTTTGATGGAATCTTTGTAGAAAGGAACTTAATCATCCAACACTAAATATGGAACACTGCAGCCCAGTACAAGCCTTTCAGCCCACGATGTTGTGCCAACCTTTTAAACTACTCTGAGAGCAGTCTAACCCTTCCCTCTAACCCTACAAAATTCAAACTTAAACAACACGAATTCTGCAGATGCTGGAAATTCAAGCAACACACATCAAAGTTGCTGGTGAATGTAGCAGGCCAGGCAGCATCTCTAGGAGGAGGTACAGTCGACGTTTCAGGCCGAGACCCTTTGTCAGGACTAACTGAAGGAAGAGTTAGTAAGAGATTTGAAAGTGGGAGGGGGAGGGGGAGATCCAAAATGATAAGAGAAGACAGAAGGGGGAGGGATGGAGCCAAGAGCTGGACAGATGATTGGCAAAAGTGATATGAGAGGATCATGGGACAGGAGGTCCGAGGAGAAAGACAAGGGTGGGGGGGGGAGCCAGACGATGGGCAAGGGGTATAGTCAGAGGGACAGAGGGAGATCAAAACTACAGTGAAATATGTCACACACATGAAATGCTGAAGGAATTCAGCAGGCCAGGCAGCATCTATGGAAAAGAAAAGAGTAAGGTTGATGTTTCAGGCCAAAACCCTTCAGCAGGACTGACAACTGGTTATTTGAATCAAATCAAATCAGCAAATGTTATGCTGGCGAGTAGCCTATAAGTCTTGCCATGCTTCTGGTGCTAAAATAGCATGCCACAACTCACTAACCGTAACCCATATACTTTGGAATGTGGGAGTAACTGGAGCACCCAAGGGAAACCAACGTAGTCACAGTAAGAATGTACAAACTCCTTACAGGCAACAATGAGATCAAACCCTGATCTTACCACCAGAGCTGCAACAGGATTGCACTTACCAGGAAATCTAGATCAACACATACAAAATGCTGGAGGAACTTTGGCAGGACAGCCAGGGAAGGACTCACAGAGTGAATGGTAGGACACTGAGGAGTGCGGTAGAACAGTGGGATTTGGGGCTACTGGTCTATGATTCCTTGAAAATGCCATCATAGGTAGATAGGGCTGCAGAGAGCAAACTGGACTGCATATATTGAAAAAAGGAATTGGGATGTTATGTTGAATTTACACAAGATGCTTGTGAGATCTAATTTGGAGTATATTGCATGCAGTTCTGGTTCACATAACTGCAGGGAAGATATAAATAAAAGGCTCAGTTGTTGTTCAGACCAAACATCAGAATGGGGAAGAAATTTGATCTTAGATTTGATTAGGGAGCTTAAGGTAGAGGAACCTTAGGAGATAGTAACCATATTTTGATAGAATTAACCCAGCAGTTTGAGAGGGAGAAGCTGAAATCAGATGTAACAGTATTACAAAGGTTCAATGGTTCATTTTAATATCAAAACATGTATGTAGAATACAACTCTGGGATTCGTCTTCACTAGACAGAAAAACCATGCTGGTCATTGAAAGAAAAGACATCAATCCTCACCCACAAAAAAGAAAAAGAAACACAAACTTCTAAACCCCAAACCCCAACCCTCTCCCTCACAGAAATACTAACAGATCACCCACGTGGAAAACGGCAACTAGAACATCGAACTCCAAACACCTAAGCCATGCCCTCACAAAAAACACACACATCACTCACACAGAAAAAACAACAATAACATTAAACCTCCAACCTTTCTCTGATACACAAAAAACTACCAGATTGCCCTTCCAGAAAAGCACCAACAAGAACATCAACCCCCAAATCCCCGAAACCTCATTTCACAAAAAACGAACATATCACCCATCCATTAAACAACAACAAGGACAGCAAACCCTTGTCAAGCCTCATGTCACAGCCAGCCTGCCCTCATCGCTGGATCCTCTACAGTTTGCTTATCGTCCAAATCGCTCTACGGAGGACACAATATCCACCACACTGCACACAGTTCTCTCTCACTTGGACAACAAAGACACTTATGCCAGAATCCTGTACATTGATTTCAGTTCAGCGTTCAATACCATCATCCCGCAGAGACTAGTGGAGAAACTGTCACTGCTTGGCCTTAGCACTGCCATGGGTCGCTGGATTCTGGATTTGACAGAGAGACCACAGTCAGTCCGTGTTGGCAGGAACATCTCTGGTTCCATCACACTGAGCATTGGATCCCCACAAGGCTGTGTGCTTAGCCCATTGCTGTTTACACTGCTAACACATGACTGTGCAGCCAGATTCAAAGAGAACCTGATCATTAAATTTGCAGATGATACCACAGTGGTGGGGTTCATCAGCAAAAATGATGAAACAATGTACAGGGAGGAGGTCAAACACCTAGAGAGCTGGTGCAGGGATAACAACTTGATGCTTAATGTCACCAAAACTAAGGAGATGATTGTCAATTTCAGACGCTCTCAGCCTGAGCACACACCCTTCAGCATCAGCGGCTCCACAGCGGAGAGAGTGAAAACATCAAGTTCCTTGGGGTGCAGATCTCGGACAATCTCACTGGTCCAGGAACACCACTGGGATTGTGAAACAGGTCCGACAGAGATTGCACCTTCTGAGGAAGCTTAAACAAGCATCACTCCCCACTAACATCTTAACTACATTCTACAGAGGCGTGGTTGAGAGTGTGCTGACCTTTTGCATCACAAACTGGTACTCCAGCTGCAGTGCTGTCGACAAAAAAGCCTTGCAGAGGGTGGTTAGGGGAGCAGAGAAGGTTATTGGGGTCTCCCTAACTTCTGTCCAAGACCTCTTTCAGAGTCGATGCCTTCAGAAGACATGGTACATCATTAAAGACCCCTCACACCCTCTCCATGAACTGTTTGTTCTTCTGCCATCAGACAAACGTTACAGGAGCATCAAAACTAAAACAACAAAGCTACTAAACAGCTTCCTCCCACAGGCAGTCAGACTGCTAAATAGCTGCTCTACCTGACTCTGCTTTGGACACTTTTAACTTGCACTGGACACTTATAACTGATTTTAACTGACATGTGGCTGTTGTGTTTTACTATTTATTGTTATATTTATTATTTAGTGTTGCGTTTGTTATGTTACAATTGCACTGTTCCTGAGAAACTCTGTCTCATTCTGCCCTGCAGAGCTGATGTATGGTTAGAATGACAATAAAGTTTTTTGAATCTTTGAAACCCTAAGCCCAACCCCCAACATGCCAATCAGCAACAAGAATAAAACTGAAGAAGACCAATATGAAGTATAGTCCACACCAATAATCACATAAATCTTAGAATTTTGATAACATCCTTCGTCAGCATTGAGGAGGGTGACTACTTGAACACAGACCTTCTATAGAGAGGGAGAAGGTGGCGCAGCCTACTGTAGAGAGCAACCACTTGACTCAGCTTCGTGGCCTTTCATAGAGAGTGATCACCAAGCACAACAGCTCTCCTCCACACTAGCATCAATGTTTCAATCTTCCTCAATGCTTAAATCAGCAAGAAATGGAGTCAATCAGTGGAATAAAGGGAATTACAAAGGCATGAGAGAGGAGTTAGCCGAAGTTGATTGGAAGGGAACACTAGCAGTGATGGCATCAGAACAGCAATGGCTGGAGTTTCTGGGGGCAATACAGAAGACACAGGATAGATTGTCATATGAGAGAGTGCTGGTAGCGGACCCAAATGCAAGACTCAGACGCTGAAGTACAGGGAACAGGACTTGACTAGAGTAGGGACGTGACAGGATACAGATAAGGAACAAGGACAAGAACACAGACTTGGGCTAGGACATGGACAAGACACAGGGAACCTGGACAAGGAACTATGAACTAGGAGCCTAGGCTTAGACCCTGAGCCAGAGACAGGACAAGGACCCAGAAGATGGGTCTTGCCTCGGGCTCGGACCCTACAACCAGGCAAGGACATGGCATGGATACAGGGCAGGACATGGCTGGGGTCTAGAGGCTCGAGGCTAGATGCTGCGGGCTGGGGTCCTGAGGCTCGACACTGCGGGCTGGGGTCCTGAGACTTGACGCTGCTGGCTGGGGTCCTGAGGCTTAAGGCTGCTAACTCAGAGGCTGGAGCTCGGAGACAGACTGGGAACTGTACATCAAACATAGGGCCGGGACTTATCCTACGAAAAGCCGGTACTCCTCTTTAACACGACACCAAAGTGGGACAGGCCCATCCGTCAGGTAACGGCAGAACGGCCAGACTTACCCAACAGAGGCAAAGACAAAACAAGACAGATTCCTCCGCAGGGCAACGGCAGAACGGCCTGACTTACCCCACGGAGGTGAGGACAAGAAGAGACAAACACAAAAGAATGACAGACAGTTCCATCTCTGCAGCGGGGTTGCTCTGAGTTGCGGTTATTGCCAGCAACCTAGGCTGGCTATGGAAACAGCCGGATCCCTACCTAGCTCGGAGTGACTGATGGCTACTCAGCTGGCCAGGGAAACAGCCGTATTAAAGGTGATGAAGAATTCCTATCAATTTTTGGCTCTCTTGGTTCACTCCTACCTTGTGTTTGATTTTGCTCTTGAAAATTATCATATAAATGAGATTAGTTTAAGATTAGATCCTGCCATTGTAGATGTCCTTATCATAGTCAGTGGCAAGAGAGATGTTCCAAATCACTTGGGACTTGCAGAATACCAAAAATAAAATGTCTACAGAATGTTAATGCCCCTGATGTTTGGTGTATTAATTCACTGTCAGACATTCCCTTGTCCTTTCACTGTCAGCAACACATTGTAATAACAGTAATTATCAATCCATCCAGTCTTCTGAAATCTAGTCTGTATATGTCACTGACTCTCTTTGGTCTACCATTGAACTGCACAGAATGCAAGCTGTCTAGCTCCTTTATCCACTCATTAAAATATACCACAGTGACCATATTTTTCATCATCCCACTCATTGATCTCCTGCACAGTCATGAGGCTTTGACTGTACAGTACCTATATAAAATATCTTGGCACATTAATTTGATCTGTTTCTTCCTCCTCAGCTAACTCCAGTAACAATAAAGGATTAAACCGGTGTATGATATGTAAGGAAGTATTGACCCGAAAACCTGAGTTATTCTGATTTTCTACACTAATTCAAAACAGTGCTAAAAATGAATAACAATAGACAATAGGTGCAGGAGTAGGCCATTCGGCCCTTTGGGCCAGCACCGCCATTCACTGTGATCATCCACAATCAGTACCCCGTTCCTGCCTTCTCCTCATATCCCTTGATTCCGCTATCTTTAAGAGCTCTATCTAACTCTTTCTTGAAAGCATCCAGAGAATTGGCCTCCACTGCCCTCTGAGGCAGAGCATTCCACAGATCCACGACTCTCTGTGTGAAAAAGCTTTTCCTCAACTCCGTTCTAAATGGCCTATCCTTTATTCTTAAACTGTAGCCTTTGGTTCTGGACTGCCCCAACATCGGGAGCATGTTTCCCGCCTCTAGCGTGTCCAATCCTTTAATAAACTTACATGTTTCCATCCCAGATCCCCTCTCTTCCTTCTAAATTCCAGAGTATACAAGCCCAGTTGCTCCAATCTTTCAAAATAACAGTCCCGCCATCCTAGGAATTAACCTTATGAACCTACGCTGCACTCCCTCAATAGCAAGAATGTTCTTCCTCAAATTTGGAAACCAAAACTGCACACAATACTCCAGGTGTGGTCTCACCAGGGCCCTGTACAACTGCAGAAGGACCCCTTTTGCTCCTATACTCAACTCCCCTTATTATGAAGGCCAACATGCCATTAGCTTTCTTCACTGCCTGCTGTACCTGTCTGCTTACTTTCAGTGACTGATGAACAAGGACACCTAGATCTTGTTGTACATCCCCTTTTCTTAACTTGACACCATTCAGATAGTAATCTGCCTTCCTGTTCTTGCCACCAAAGTGGATAACCTCACATTTATCCACATTAAACTGCATCTGCCATGCATCTGCCCACTCATCCAACCTGTCCAAGTCACCCTGCATTCTCATAACATCCTCTTCACATTTCACACTGCCACCCAGCTTTGTGTCATCTGCAAATTTGCTAATGTTATTTTTAATCCTTTCATCTAAATCATTAATGTATATTGTAAATAGCTGCGGTCCCAGCACCGAGCCTTGTGGTACCCCACTAGTCACTGCCTGCCATTCTAAAAGGGACCTGTTAATCCCTACTCTTTGTTTCCTGCCTGCCAACCAATTTTCTATCCATGTCAGTACCCTACCCCCAATACCATGTGCTCTAATTTTGCCCACTAATCTCCTAAGTGGGACCTTATCAAAGGCTTTCTGAAAGTCCAGGTACACTACATCCACTGGCTCTCCCTTGTCCATTTTCATAGTTACATCCTCAAAAAATTCCAGAAGATTAGTCAAGCACGATTTCCCCTTCGTAAATCCATGCTGACTCAGACCAATCCTGTTACTGCTATCCAAATGTGCCGCAATTTCAAGTCAAGTCAAGTCACTTTTTGTTGTCATCTCAACCATAACTGCTGGTGCAGAACATAGTAAAAATGATACAACATTTTCCAGGACCATGGTGTTACATGAAACAATACAAAAACTACACTGAACTACATAAGAAAAAAAACACAAAAACTACACTAGATACAGATCTATCCAGGATTGCATAGAGTGCACAAAACAGTGCAGGCACTACAATAAATAATAATAAATAATAAACAAGACAGTAGGCACAGTAGAGGGTACAGTAGGTTGGTGTCAAGCCAGGCTTTTATAATTGACTCCAGCATTTTCCCCACCACTGATGTCAGGCTAACTGGTCTATAATTCCCCGCTTTCTCTTTCCCTCCTTTCTTAAAAAGTGGGATAACATTAGCGACCCTCCAATCTGCAGGAACTGATCCTGAATCTATAGAACATTGGAAAATGATTACCGATGCGTCCACGATTTCTAGAGCCACCTCCTTAAGTACCCTGGGATGCAGACCATCAGGCCCTAGGGATTTATCAGCCTTCAGTCCCATCAGTTTACCCAACACTATTTTCTGCCTGATGTGAATTTCCTTCAGTTCCTCTGTTACCCTAGGTCAGCTGGCCACTATTACATCTGGGAGATTGTTTGTGTCTTCCCTAGTGAAGACAGATACAAAGTACCTGTTCAGCTCGTCTGCCATTTCCTCGTTCCCCATAATAATTTCACCCGTTTCTGTCTTCAAGGTCCCACCTTTGGTCTTAACTAATTTTTTCCTCTTCACATACCTAAAGAAACTTCTACTATCGTGCTTTATATTCTTGGCCAGCTTACCTTCGTACCTCATCTTTTCTCCCCGTATTGCCTTTTTAGTTATCTTCTGTCGCTCTTTAAAAGTTTCCCAATCATCTGGCTTCCCGCTCATCTTTGCTATGTTATACTTCTTCTCTTTTATTGTTATACTGTCCTTGACTTCTCTTGTCAGCCACGGTCACCCCTTACTCCCCTTAGAATCTTTCTTCCTCTTTGGAATGAACTGATCCTGCACCTTCTGTATTATTCCCAGAAAACCCTGCTATTGTTGTTCCACTGTCATCCCTGCTAGAGTATCTTTCCAGTCAACTTTTGCTAGCTCCTCCCTCATGGCTCCATAGTCCCCTTTGTTCATCTGTAATACTGACACTTCGAATCTTCCCTTCTCCCTCTCAAATTGTAGATTAAAACATCATATTATGGTCACTACCCCCTAATGGCTCCTTTACCTCGAGTTCCCTTATCAAATCCGGTTCATTACACACTAAATCCAGAATTGCCTTCTCCCTGGTAGGCTCTAATACAAGCTGCTTGAAGAATCCATCCCGGAAGCACTCCACAAACTCCCTTTCTTGGGGTCCAGTACCAACCTAATTTTCCAGTCTACCTGCATGCTGAAATCCCCCATAACAACCGTAGCATTACCTTTGCGACATGCCAATTTGCAACTCTTGATTCAACTTGCACCCTATATCCAGGCTACTGCTTGGGGGCCTGTAGGTAGCTTCCATTAGAGTCTTCTTCCCCTTACAATTTCTCAGTTCTATCCATACTGAAACTACATCTCATGATTCTATGTCCCCCCTTGCAAGGAACTGCGCTGAATGGACACTTTATTAGATGCCTCCTGTGCCTAATAAAGTGCCACTGAGCGTATGTTCATGGTTTTCAGCTGCTGTAGCCCGTCTGCTTCAAGGTTGGATATGCTGCGCATTCAGACATGCTCTTCTGCACAACACCCAGTGGCATGCAAAAGTTTGGGCACCCCAGTCAAAATTTCTGTTACTGTGAATAGCTAAGTGAGTAAAAGATGAACTGATTTCTAAAAGGCATGAAGTTAAAGATGACACATTTGTTTAATATTTTAATCAAGAAAACTTTTTATTTCCATCTTTTACAGTTTCAAAATAACAAAAAAGGAAAAGGGCCCAAAGCAAAAGTTTGGGCACCCTGCATGGCAGTACTTAGTAACACCCCCCTTGGCAAGTATCACAGCTTGTAAACGCTTTCTGTAGCCAGATAAGAGTCTTTCAATTCTTGTTTGGGGGATTTTTGCCCATTCTTCCTTGTAAAAGGCTTCTAGTTCTGTGACATTCTTGGGTCGTCTTGCATGCACTGCTCATTTGAGGTCTATCCAAAGATTCTCGATGATGTTTAGGTCGGGGGACTATGAGGGCCATGGCAAAACCTTCAGCTTGCACCTCTTGAGGTAGTCCATTGTGGATTTTGAGGTGTGTTTAGGTTCATTTTCCTGCTGTAGAAAGAAGCCATCCTCTTTTCATCTTCGGCTTTTGTGATATTTGCTTCCAGAATTTGCTGGTATTTAATTGAATTCATTCTTCCCTCTACCAGTAAATGTTCCCCATGCCACTGGCTGCAACACAAGCCCAAAGCATGATCGATCCACCCACGTGCTTAGCAGTTAGAGAGGGGTTCTTTTCATGAAATTCTGCACTCTTTTTTCTCCAAACATACCTTTGCTCACTACGGCTAAAAAGTTCTATTCAAAAGGTTCAAAGGAACATCTAAACAAGCCTGATACATTTTAGAAAAAAGTCCTGTGGACTGATGAAGTTAAATTAGAACTTTTTGGCCGCAGTAAGCAATCTATCAAATATTGCAAGTCTGGATAGAGTGGACATGAAGTTAAAAGTAAACAGCATAATGCTACTGGAACTTCGTATTTGATGAGACCTGGGTGGTGGCAGGGAGTTCAGAAACTCACACCCCAGGGGAAGAAGCTGTTTCCTATTCTAACAGTTCTTGTCCTAATGCTACAGTACCTCCTGCCTGATGGTAGGAGGTCAAAGAGATTGTTGGATGGATGGGTGGATCATTGACAATGCAGAGCTTTGAACACCTTCAGCCAGATCATCTCAAAGTGGATATGGGAACGGGATCAAGAGTGGAGTGACCATCAACCACCTCCTGTACATGGATGACATCAAGCTGTATGTTAGAAATGAAAGAGGAATTGATTCACTAATCCACCAGATGAGGGTGTACAGCAGAGATATCAGGATATCCTTTGGACTGGAGAAGTACAGCTGGATGGTAGGGTAAAGAGGAAAACTCATCAGGACTGAGAGTCGAGTTACCAGTAGGCCACATGCCAGATGTACAAGACAACTACAAATACCTGGAAATCTTGTAGGTGCATGGAAGCCATGATAAGGCCACAAGGAAGGCTGCAACATCCAAGTACCTCCAAAGAGTGAGACAGTTCCTAAAAAGCCAGCTGAATGGGAAGAACTAGATCAGAGCCATCAACACATTCGTCCTACCAGTCATCCGATACCCAGTCACATAAGTGTGCTGGCCAAGGAACGAACTGGAAGCCGCTAACATCAAGACCCAGAAACTACTAGCAATACATGGAGGATTCCATCCAAAATCCAACGCTGAGCAACTGCACACCCACCGGAATAAAGGATGGAGATTTGGAAGTGTCAAGGCCACAGTCCTGGAAGAAGTGCAAAACGTCCGTGAGTATGTCAGGAAGATGGCCCTTAAGGATGACCTGCTAGAAAAATACCTCAGACGGCAAGCAGGGCACATGGAAATGGAAGTGGGTGAAGCAGAGCCAGAGCAGCAGAGGCCATGGCAGGACAGGTACTGCTTAGGATGCCATAAATCAGAGGTGGCTGATAGAAGAAACTCCTATCAATGGCTGGAAATGGCAGGGTTGTGGGACAGCACAGAGGCACTGCTCATTACCGCACAAGAACAGGTGCTGAGCACAAGAGCAATGGAAGCAGGGTCTATCATATCAGACAAGACCCAAGGTGAAGACTGTGCAAGGAATCTGCTGAGACCATCCAGCACTTGGTAGCAGGGTGCAAGATGCAGGCAAGGACAGCGTACACTGAACAGCACAACCAAGTTGCAGAGATTGTGCACAGGAACATCTGTGTGGAGTGTGGATTGGGCACTCCCAACTCCAAATGGGAATCGCCCAAGAAGGTAGTGGAGAATGACAGAGCTAAGATCTTCTGGGAATTCCAAATACAGACTGATAATCAGGTCAACCAACCAAATGTAGTAATACTGGACTAGGAACAGAAGAAAGCAATAGTAACATCAGAAAGAAAGAATATGAGAAGCTGCAGAAATACCAGGGATTGAAAGAGCAGATAGAAAGGATGTGGAAGGTTAAAGCCAGAGTAATCCTGGTTGTGATAGAAGTTCTTGGAGCTGTGACACCTGGACTGGGAGAGTGGCTCCAACAATCCCAGGAACGACATCTGAGATCTTGGCCCAGAAGGGTGTACTACTAGGAACAGCAAGGATACTGTGCCAAACTCTCAAGCTCCCAGCTTCCTGTAGAGGACCCAAGATTGAGGGAAAAATATATGTACACACTATCCATAAAGGGTGAGGTGAAAAAGTTAATTAAATAGTGTAAAAAGAGCTAATGGCCCTGCATATGCAGCACTGCTGATGAATATCTCTGATGGGTGGAAGAGAGACAAGATGATCCACAGCAGTCCCCATAATCCTTTGTAGGGACTTGCAGTCAGATGCATTGTTATTCACATACCAGACAGTGATGAAGCTGATCAAGACATTCTAAATGGTGTTCCTGTAAAAATTGTTTAGAATGGTGGGGGGGAGGGAGAGACTTGCTCATCTCAGTCTCCTCAGGAAGTGGAGATAGAACATAGAACATAGAATAGTACAGCACAGTACAGGCCTTTCGGCCCACAATGTTGTGCTGACCCTCAACCTCTGCCTCCCATATAAGCCCCCACCTTAGGTTCCTCCATATACCTGTCTAGTAGTCTCTTAAACTTCACTAGTGTATCTGTCTCCACCACTGACTCAGGCAGTGCATTCCACGCACCAACCACTCTCTGAGTAAAAAACCTTCCTCTAATATCCCCCTTGAACTTCCCACCCCTTACCTTAACGCCATGTCCTCTTGTATTGAGCAGTGGTGCCCTGGGGAAGAGGCGCTGGCTATCCACTCTATCTATTCCTCTTATTATCTTGTACACCTCTATCATGTCTCCTCTAATCCTCCTTCTCTCCAAAGAGTAAAGCCCCTGCTTCCTTAATCTCTGATCATAATGCATACTTTCTAAACCAGGCAGTATCCTGGTAAATCTCCTCTGTACCCTTTCCAATGCTTCTACATCCTTCCTATAGTGAGGTGACCAGAACTGGACACAGTACTCCAAGTGTGGCCTAACCAGAGTTTTATAGAGCTGCATCATTACATCGCGACTCTTAAACTCTATCCCTCGATTTATGAAAGCTAACACCCCATAAGCTTTCTTAACTACCCTATCCATCTGTGAGGCAACTTTCAGGGATCTGTGTACCCCGAGATCCCTCTGCTCCTCCACACTACCAAGTATCCTGCCATTTACTTTGTACTCTGCCTTGGAGTTCGTCCTTCCAAAGTGTACCACCTCACACTTCTCTGGGTTGAACTCCATCTGCCACTTCTCAGCCCACTTCTGCATCTTATCAATGTCTCTCTGCAATCTTTAACAATCCTCTACACTATCTACAACACCACCAACCTTTGTGTCATCTGCAAACTTGCCAACCCACCCTTCTACCCCCACGTCCAGGTCGTTAATAAAAATCACGAAAAGTAGAGGTCCCAGAACGGATCCTTGTGGGACACCACTAGTCACAATCCTCCAATCTGAATGTACTCCCTCCACTACCACCCTCTGCCTTCTGCAGGCAAGCCAATTCTGAATCCACCTGGCCAAACTTCCCTGGATCCCATGCCTTCTAACTTTCTGAATAAGCCTACCGTGTGGAACCTTGTCAAATGCCTTACTAAAATCCATATAGATCACATCCACTGCACTACCCTCATCTATATGCCTGGTCACCTCCTCAAAGATCTCTATCAGGCTTGTTAAACTCGATCTGCCCTTCACAAAGCCATGCTGACTGTCCCTGATCAGACCATGATTCTCTAAATGCCTATAGATCCTATCTCTAAGAATCTTTTCCAACAGCTTTCTCACCACAGACGTAAGGCTCACTGGTCTATAATTACCCAGACTATCCCTACTACCTTTTTTGAACAAGGGAACAACATTCGCCTCCCTCCAATCCTCCGGTACCATTCCCGTGGACAACGAGGACATAAAGATCCTAGCCAGAGGCTCAGCAATCTCTTCTTTCGCCTCGTGGATCAGCCTGGGGAATATTCCGTCAGGCCCCAGGGACTTATCTGTCCTAATGTATTTTAACAACTCCAACACCTCCTCTCCCTTACTATCAACATGCTCCAGAACATCAACCTCACTCATATTGTCTTCACCATCATCAAGCTCCCTCTCATTAGTGAATACCGAAGAGAAGTATTCATTGAGGACCTCGTTCACTTCCACAGCCTCCAGGCACATCTTTCCACCTTTATCTCTAATCGGTCCTACCTTCACTCCTGTCATCCTTTTTCTCTTCACATAATTGAAGAGTGCCTTGGGGTTTTCCTTTACCCTACTCACCAAGGCCTTCTTATGCCCCCTTCTTGCTCTTCTCAGCCCCTTCTTAAGCTCCTTTCTTGCTTCCCTATATTCCTCAATAGACTCATCTGATCCTTGCTTCCTAAACCTCATGTATGCTGCCTGCTTCCACCTGACTAGATTTTCCACCTCACTTGTTCCTTCACCCTACCATTCTTTATCTTCCTCACGGGGACAAATTTATCCCTTACATCCCGCAAGAGATCTCTAAACATCGACCACATGTCCATAGTACATTTCCCTGCAAAAACTTCATCCCAATTCACACCTGCAAGTTCTAGCCTTGTAGCCTCATAATTTGCCTTTCCCCAATTAAAAATTTTCCTGTCCTCTTTGATTCTATCCTTTTCCATGATAATTATAAAGGCCAGGGAGTGGTGGTCACTGTCCCCCAGATGCTCACCCACTGAGAGATCTGTGACCTGACCCGGTTCATTACCTAGTACTAGATCTAGTATGGCATTCCCCCTGGTCGGCCTGTCCACGTACTGTGACAGGAATCCATCCTGGACACACTTAACAAGTTTTGCCCCATCTAAACCCTTGGAACTAATCAGGTGCCAATCAATATTAGGGAAGTTAAAGTCACCCATGATAACAACCCTGTTATTTTTGCACCTTTCCAAAATCTGCCTCCCAATCTGCTCCTCTGTATCTCTGCTGCTACCAGGGGGCCTATAGAATACCCCCAATAGAGTAACTGCTCCCTTCCTGTTCATGACTTCCACCCATATTGACTCAAAAGAGGATCCTGCTGTATTACCCACCCTTTCTGTAGCTGTAATAGTATCCCTGACCAGTAATGTCACCCCTCCTCCCCTTTTTCCGCCCTCTCTATCCCTTTTAAAGCACTGAAATCCAGGAATATTGAGAATCCATTCCTGCCCTGGTGCCAGCCAAGTCTCTGTAATGGCCACTACATCATAATTCCATGTACATATCCAAGCTCTCAGTTCATCACCTTTGTTCCTGATGCTTCTTGCATTGAGGTACACACATTTCAGCCCTTCTACCTTACTGTTTTTACACCGTTTATTCTGCTTCTCTTTCCTCAAAGCCTCTCTGTATGTTAGATCTGGCTTTACTCCATGCACTTCTTTCACAGTTCTAGCGTTCTGGGTCCCATCCCCCTCGCAAATTAGTTTAAACCCTCCCGAACCATGCTAGCAAACCTACCTGCAAGGATATTGCTCCCCCTGGAGTTCAGGTGCAACCCATCCAATCTGTACAGGTCCCACCTTCCCCAGAAGAGATCCCAATGATCCAAAAACCTAAAACCCTGCTCCCTGCACCAACTCCTCAGCCACGCATTCAACTGCCATCTCCTCCAATTCTTACCATCACTATCACGTAGCACTGGCAGCAATCCTGAGAACGTCACGCTTGAGCTCCTGTTCTTCAGCCTTCTGCCTAATTCCCGAAACTCACACTTCAGGACCTCATCCCTCTTCCTGACTATGTCGTTGGTCCCAACATGTATCAGGACTTCTGGTTGCTTTCCCTCTCGTACCAGGATGTCGTGCACCCGGTCAGAGACATCCCGGACCCTGGCACCCGGGAGGCAACAAACCATGTGGGTGTCCTTCTCACGTCCACAAAATCTCCTGTCTGCTCCCCTGACTATAGAGTCTCTAATGACGACAGCTCTCCTCTTCTCCATCCTACCCTTCTGCACCACCAGGTCAGACTCAGTGCCAGAGACCCTGCCACCGTGGCTCACACCTGGTTGGTTATCCCCGCCAACAGTATCCAGGACGGTAAACTTATTATTCAGGGGAATGGCTACAGGGGTGCTCAGCACTACCTGTCTGCTCACCTTCGCTTTCCCCCCGGACTGTCGCCCAACGACCTGCTTCCGACAGCCTAGGTGTGACTACCTCCCCGTAGCTCTCATCTACAACTGCCTCATTCTCCCTTATGAGTTGAAGGTCATCCAGCTGCTGCTCCAGATTCCTTACATGGTCTTCCAGATCGCCCAGCCGTATGCACTTCTGGCAGATGTGACTCTGCGGGAGAGGGGTCGTCCCCCAAGACTTCCACATCTCACATGAGAGGCACATCACCGTCTCAGGAGACATTGTAAAAACTAACTGCTAGCTAGCTTGTCCTCCGCCTCTTCTCATCGAAGCCTCTCGAGTCAAAGCCTCAAAGCTCCACTCCTTCACTGGCCCACTCACGCACTGCCCACTTTCCACTGCTGTGCTTTCATGTAGTGTTGAGGGACCAGGTGAGATCGCCTTTTATATGCACTCACAAAAACCAGGTGCTCTGAACTCTTTCGACTGAGGACCTGTGCATGTGCAAGGAGGAATGGTCAGCCTGTATCTTCCTAAAATCCACAATCAGTTCTTTGGTTTTGTCCATGTTGTGACTGAAGGTGTTGTGCTTGCACCATTCTACCAGCCACTCTACCTCCTCTCTGTACACCATCTCGTCATTGTTGTTGATGAGGCCAACTACTATTGCATCATTAACAAACTTGATGTTTTGGCACAAAGGGGTCTCATGTCCCCACCATCCAAGACATGCCCTCTTTTCCTTACTACCATCAAAACAGAGGTAGTGAAGCCTGAAGACACACAGTCAACATTTAAGAAGAGATTCTTCCCCTCCTGAATGGACAATGAACCCATGAACACTATTCTTTGTTTCTTTTTGGTCTGCCTGTTCTTGGAGTCTCGCATGATGCTTTGTCTACCAGTAGTTGGTGCTTGAAGCCTTTGGTTCCATTGCCAATCCACCACCGCTCAGTAATTAACACACATGTTCCTTTAGTTTGGTGGCTATGATGTCTGATCGGAGCTTCCATGTTGTTGACAAGCAGGTTATAGGCGGGTACTCTGATGAGGATCCTTCATTATGAATACTGTCCTTCCTTGAGTTAGCCAGTCAGGGTGGGAGCCTGCTTCAGGCATTCGCTTCATTTGAGCTGCCAGCCGTCTATGTAATGTTGTTAGTTTCATCGGCCAGTAGGCATGGATCATGTCAGGCTCTGGTGATGACCAGTACTTCTGGTGTCTTTATAGACCACCCAACAGTAACAGGGACATCGAGGACTAGATAGGGAGACAGATTCTGGAAAGGTGTAATAATAGCAGGGTTGTTGTGGTGGGAGATTATTGATTGGCATCTCCCTAGAGTGAGGGGTTTAGATGGGGTGGAGTTTGTTAGGTGTGTTCAGGAAGGTTTCTTGACACAATATGTAGATAAACCTACAAAAGGAGAGGCTATACTTGATTTGGTATTGGGAAATGAACCTGGTCAGGTGTCAGATCTCTCAGTGGGAGAGCATTTTGGAGATAGTGATCACAACTCTATCTCCTTCACCATAGCATTGGAGAGGGATAGGAACAGACAAGTTAGGAAAGTGTTTAATTGGAGTAAGGGGAAGTATGAGGCTATCAGGCAGGAAATTGGAAGCATAAATTGGAAACAGATGTTCTCAGGGAATCGAACGGAAGAAATGTAGCTAATGTTCAGGGGATATTTGCGTGGAGTTCTGCATAGGTCCATTCCAATGAGACAAGGAAAGGATGGTAGGGTACAGGAAGTGTGGTGTACAAAGATTGTTGTAAATCTAGTCAAGAAGAAAAGAAGAGCTTATGAAAGGTTCAAAACATTAGGTAATGGTAGAGATCTAAAGGATTATAAGGCTAGCAGGAAGGAGCTTAAGAATAAAATTAGGAGAGCCAGAAGGGGCCATGAGAAGGTCTTGGCAGACAAGATTAAGGAAAACTCCAAAGCATTCTACAAGTATGTGAAGCGCAAGAAGATAAGACCTGGGAGAATAGGACCAATCAAATGTGACAGTGGAAAAGTGTGTATGGAACCAGAGGAGATAGCAGAGGTACTTAATGAATACTTTGCTTCAGTATTCACTACAGAAAAAGATCTTGGCAATTGTAGGGATGACTTACAATAGTCTGAAAAGCTTGAGCATAAGGAAGAGAATGTGCCGGAGATTTTGGAAAGCTTCAAGTTGGATAAATCAACGGGACCTGACGAGATCTACCCCAGGCTACTCTGCGAAGCGAGGGAGGAGATTGCTGAGCCTCTGGCAATGATCTTTGCATCATCAATGAGGACGGGAGAGGTTCTGGAGGATTGGAGGGTTGTGGATGTTATTCCCTTATTCAAGAAAGTGAGTAGGGATATCCCAGGAAATTATAGACCAGTGAGTTTTACTTCAGTGGTTGGTGAGTTAATGGAGAAGATCCTGAGAGGCAGGATTTATAAACATTTGGAGAGTCATAATATGATTAGGAATAGTCAGTATTTTGTTTCGTCAAAGGCAAGTCGAGCTTTACAAGCCTGATTGATTTTTTGAGGATGTAACTAAACACATTGATGAAGGAAGAGCAGTAGATGTAGTGTATATGGATTTCAGCAAGGCATTTGATAAGGTACCCCATGCAAGGCTTATTGAGAAAGTAAGGAGGCATGGGATCCAAGGGGACATTGCTTTGTGGAACTAGAATTGGTTTGCCCACAGAAGGCAAAGAGTGGTTGTAGACAGGTCATATTCTGCATGGAGGTCGGTCACCAGTGGAGTGCCTCAGGGATCTGTTCTGGGCCCCCTACTCTTCGTGATTTTTATAAATGACCTGCAGGAGGAAGTGGAGGGATGGGTTACTAAATTTGCTGATGACACAAAAGTTGGGGGTGTTGTAGATAGTGAGGATGGCTGTCAGAGGTTACAGCAAGACATTGCTAGGATGCAAAACTGGGCTGAGAATTGGCAGATGGAGCTCAACCCAGATAAGTAAGTCAAATATGATGGTGGAATATAGTATTAATGGTAAGACTCTTGGCAGTGTGGAGGATCAGAGGGATCTTGAGGTCCGAGTCTATAGGACACTCAAAGCTGCTGAGCAGGTTGACTGTGTGGTTAAGAAGGCATACAGTGCATTAGCCTTCATCAATCATGGGATTGAGTTTAAGATCTGAGAGTTAACCTTGCAGCTATATAGGACCCTGGTCAGACCCCACTTGAAGTACTGTGCTCAGTTCTGGTCACCTCACTACAGGAAGGATGTGCAGAAGAGATTTACATGGATGTTGCCTGGATTGGGGAGCTTGTCTTATAAGAATAGGTTGAGTGAACCTGGCCTTTTCTCCTTAGAGTGACAGAGGATGAGAGATGACCTGATAAAGGTGTATAAGATGATGAGAGGCATTGATTGTGTGGATAGCCAGAAGCTTTTTCCCAGTGCTGAAATGGCTTGCACGAGAGGGCACAGTTTTAAGATGTTTGGAAGTAGGTATAGAGGAGATGTCAGGAGTAAGTGTTTTATGCAGAGAGTGATGAGTGCATGGAATGGGCTGCCAGCAACAGTGGTGACGACGGATACGACAGGGTCTTTTAAGAGACTCCTGGATAGGTATATGGAATTTACAAGGGGTGATTGATAGTTCGTGACCTAAGGTAGAAGGAGTCAATTTTAGAAAACCTAGCACATTTATTTTTCCTACATTTACACACTTAGTCCCGCGGTCGGGGAGCATACGGATCCCTTCTTTGTAGAAGTTGGTGTTTTGGACCTCCAGAAGTGGTCCACAGCAGGGGTGATTGATAAGTTTGTGGCCTAAGATAGAAGGAGATGAGTTATTAACTTCAAACTTTCTACATTTTCAGTTAAAAAGTTGAACTGCACGTGCATGTAACAAGAGCAGTATAACTCATCTCCTTCTGCCTTGGGCCACAAACTTATTAATTACCCCTCATACAAAAATAGATGGCTATGGGTAACCCCAGGTAACTTTTACGCTAAGGACATGTTCGGCACAACTTTGTGGGCTGAAGGGCCTGTATTATGCTGTAGGTTTTCTATGTTTCTTCATACTTGCTATGCATTGCTAGACATCTACTGCCGTGCTGGTGACTGGTTCTTCCTCTGGGAGGTTGGACAAGCTTTTTTTTATAGGTCTTTCAGCAACTGAGTTATAGAAACATAGAAACATAGAAAATAGGTGCAGGAGTAGGCCATTCGGCCCTTCGAGCCTGCACCGCCATTTATTATGATCATGGCTGATCATCCAACTCAGAACCCAGCCTTCCCTCCATACCCCGTGACCCCTGTAGCCACAAGGGCCATATCTAACTTCCTTTTAAACATAGCTAATGAACTGGCCTCAACAGTTTGCTGTGGCAGAGAATTCCACAGATTCACCACTCTCTGTGTGAAGAAGTTTTTCCTAACCTCGGTCCTAAAAGGCTTCCCCTCTATCCTCAAACTGTGACCCCTCGTTCTAGACCTCCCCAACATCGGGAACAATCTTCCCGCATCTAGCCTGTCCAATCCCTTTAGGATCTTATACGTTTCAATCAGATCCCCCCTCAATCTTCTAAATTCCAACGAGTACAAGCCCAGTTCATCCAGTCTTTCTTCATATGAAAGACCTGCCATCCCAGGAATCAATCTGGTGAACCTTCTTTGTACTCCCTCTATGGCAAGGATGTCTTTCCTCAGATTAGGGGACCAAAACTGCACACAATACTCCAGGTGTGGTCTCACCAAGGCCTTGTACAACTGCAGTAGTACCTCCCTGCTCCTGTACTCGAATCCTCTCGCTATAAATGCCAGCATACCGTTCGCCTTTTTCACCGCCTGCTGTACCTGCATGCCCACTTTCAATGACTGGTGTATAATGACACCCAGGTCTCGTTGCACCTCCCCTTTTCCTAATCGGCCACCATTCAGATAATAATCTGTTTTCCTATTTTTGCCACCAAAGTGGATAACTTCACATTTATCCACATTAAATTGCATCTGCCATGAGTTTGCCCACTCACCCAACCTATCCAAGTCACCCTGCATCCTCTTAGCATCCTCCTCACTGCTAACACTGCCACCCAGCTTCGTGTCATCCGCAAACTTGGAGATGCTGCATTTAATTCCCTCATCCAAGTCATTAATATATATTGTAAACAACTGGGGTCCCAGCACTGAGCCTTGCGGTACCCCACTAGTCACCGCCTGCCATTCTGAAAAGGTCCCGTTTATTCCCACTCTTTGCTTCCTGTCTGCTAACCAATTCTCCACCCACACCAATACCTTACCCCCAATACCATGTGCTTTAAGTTTGCACACTAATCTCCTGTGTGGGACCTTGTCAAAAGCCTTTTGAAAATCCAAATATACCACATCCACTGGTTCTCCCCTATCCACTCTACTAGTTACATCCTCAAAAAATTCTATGAGATTCGTCAGACATGATTTTCCTTCCACAAATCCATGCTGACTTTGTCCGATCATTTCACCGCTTTCCAAATGTGCTGTTATCACATCCTTGATAACTGACTCCAGCAGTTTCCCCACCACTGACGTTAGGCTAACCGGCCTATAATTCCCCGGTTTCTCTCTCCCTCCTTTTTTAAAAAGTGGGGTTACATTAGCCACCCTCCAATCCTCAGGAACTAGTCCAGAATCTAACGAGTTTTGAAAAATTATCACTAATGCATCCACTATTTCTTGGGCCACTTCCTTAAGCACTCTGGGATGCAGACCATCTGGCCCTGGGGATTTATCTGCCTTCAATCCCTTCAATTTACCTAACACCACTTCCCTACTAACATGTATTTCGCTCAGTTCCTCCATCTCACTGGACCCTCTGTCCCTTACTATTTCTGGAAGATTATTTATGTCCTCCTTAGTGAAGACAGAACCAAAGTAATTATTCAATTGGTCTGCCATGTCCTTGCTCCCCATAATCAATTCACCTGTTTCTGTTTGCAGGGGACCTACATTTGTCTTTATCAGTCTTTTCCTTTTTACATATCTATAAAAGCTTTTACAGTCCGTTTTTATGTTCTCTGCCAGTTTTCTCTCATAATCTTTTTTCCCCTTCCTAATTAAGCCCTTTGTCCTCCTCTGCTGAACTCTGAATTTCTCCCAGTCCTCAGGTGAGCCACTTTCTCTGGCTAATTTGTATGCTACTTCTTTGGAATTGATACTATCCCTAATTTCTCTTGTCAGCCACGGGTGCACTACCTTCCTTGATTTATTCTTTTGCCAAACTGGGATGAACAATTGTTGTAGTTCATCCATGCAACCTTTAAATGCCTGCCATTGCATATCCACCGTCAATCCTTGAAGTGTCATTTGCCAGTCTATCTTAGCTAATTCATGTCTCATACCTTCAAAGTTACCCCTCTTTAAGTTCAGAACCTTTGTTTCTGAATTAACTACGTCACTCTCCATGTTAATGAAGAATTCCACCATATTATGGTCACTCTTACCCAAGGGGCCTCTCACGACAAGATCGCTAATTAACCCTTCCTCATTGCTCAAAACCCAGTCCAGAATAGCCTGCTCTCTAGTCGGTTCCTCGACATGTTGGTTCAAAAAACCATCCCGCATACATTCCAAGAAATCCTCTTCCTCAGCACCTTTACCAATTTGGTTCACCCAGTCTACATGTAGATTGAAGTCACCCATTATGTTATGCTTCTTCCTCCCTTGTACTCTTCCAATACTCCTCAATTGCTGTTTTGGTTGGTTCATGTTGTTGTTTTGGAACTGTGTGAATATATTTCTTCGTTCTTTGGAGAAGGGTACATTTATTCGCTTGGCCTCTGTTTCCTTGGTGTACCTCCGTAGTCTGGTAATCAGAGCCGTTAACTGTTGCTTGGCAGTTTCCAGGACTTTGGCTATGGACATACCTCTGTACTCCCTTTGTAGCCAAGAAGAGTGTTTGTTCTTCCTACGTTTCTGCAGCTCAGTTATTCTGCTGACTCCACCCTTGTGTTTTACATCTTGGCTTCCAGTCATCATTTGGGGGCTGGAGGGGGAGTTGGAGGTGGCTATAACAGTACTCTCCAGTGTATCTCATTTTGTGGCCCAGCAGTTCTAGGACTGCTGCTGCCGATGCATACATCAGGTTATTGGTCTCAGTTATGTTGGAGGTTGCAGTTGTGAGCAGAGCTTCATTGGCCGCTTCCAGCATGCTGTCTGATGGAATTTCACCACTAAGTCTGGGGAGCCTAGTTCGTTGATTCACAGTCACCATTTTAGCTGTGATCTTCTCTCTGACTGCAGCAGCCAATGTCGCTATACCCCGAGGTGAGGATCGAACTTGCATTTCCCATGTACAATGTGATGCTATTACCGTTGCACCTCCTGTGAGTTGTGGGGATGAGGTTTGAACTGAATTTTCCTGATCAGATCGGTTCGGTTCTGTGATGATGTTACTTTGGTGCATCATGATTGTCTGTCTTCCAATTCAAGATGTAATATCAATCTTCTGTTGACAATCTTTAATCGCTAGGTAATCAGTTGTTTTCCTTGAATATGGATGATGGCCTTTGTTGTTGTCAGAAACCCAGTAGCATTCCATTAATTCCATGCTGTCCATTTATGGTTTATCTATTCCATCTTGCCCATTTATGGTTTGTTCTGGTAGCCAACTTCTCACCAGGTGGTCCTGATTTCCCAACCATTAGCGTGGACCTTGTTAATTTGTTGTTCTGGTTACTCTCATCTGAAGGTTTTTGTGAACAGATGTAACGTAAGCACAAGGGATCGAGCCCGAGACCCCTACCAAGCCGCCACCACTGGGACCTGAACCATTTACTCCCATCACGGAACCCAGATGGTTGCAGTGTTGGCCTCCGAAGCTCCTGGTAAACTTTGTCTCAATGACTCCTCTCCCTCTCCTTCATTGGTCTGTCTTCTCTGCCTATATATATTTCTTATTGATCCACTCCACCCATTAACTCACCCCACCAGACCCACCATACTTTATCATTTCCTTTCATAGTCACCTTATGTGTAGATACTACTGTACGGAGCATCACTCAATGTACAGACAATCAGTCTGCATTCAGTGGCCACTGATTTCATGTTTGTGATTTTCTGCTGTCCTTTTTAAGGTTCAACATGCTGTGTGTTCAGGGATGCTCACCACTGTTGTTACATATGGTTATTTGAGTTACTGTAACCTTCCTGTCTGTGTAAGCCAGTCTGGTCATTCTTCTCTGACCTCTCTCATTAACAACGAGACTTTGTCATCTAGCTGCTGCTTACTGTTTTTTTTTGTTGTTCACACCATACCATTCTCTGTAAACTCTAGACACTGCTGTGTGTGAAAATTCCAGGAGATCAGCTGTTTCTAAGATACTCCAACCACACCATCTGACACCAAGAATCATTCCACAGTCAAAGTCACTTCGGTCACATTTCTTTCTTATTCTGATGTTTGGTTGAAACAACAACTGAACCCCTTGACCAGTCTGCATGTTCTTATGCATTAAGTTGCTGCTAAATGCTTGGCTGATTGGAAATTTGCATTATTATGCATGTCTACAGGCGTACCTAAAAAAGTAGCCACTTCAGCTAATCTAATGTATTTGCTTTTATTGCACTTTTTTATCATGTTCTTTATGTATTTTTTATGCTACATCATATCTGGAGTAGCAATCAATCTTGGTTGGACTTGTGTACTGATGACTGTTGGCACGTGGCCAAGTGGTTAAGGCGTTCGTCTAGTGATCTGAAGGTCGTTAGTTCAACCCTTGGCTGAGGCAGTGTGTTGTGTCCTTGAGCAAGGCACTTAACCACACATTGCTCTGCGA
This sequence comes from Mobula hypostoma, assembly GCF_963921235.1. NCBI lineage: Eukaryota > Metazoa > Chordata > Chondrichthyes > Myliobatiformes > Myliobatidae > Mobula > Mobula hypostoma. The sequence continues at coordinate 80,835,228 of NC_086105.1, read as the reverse complement.
CGACACCAGTGCCAGGCTGTATCGGTCCTAATGCCCTTCCCTTGGACAACATCGGTGCCGTGGACAGGGGAGACTTGCAGCATGGGCAACTACCGGTCTTCCATACAACCTTGCTCAGGTCTGTGCCCTGGAAACCTTTCAAGGCGCAAGTCCATGGTCTTATGAGACTAACGGATGCCTAAAAAAAACTGACAATAAACAATCTCAGAATCAGGACCAAAATCAGGTTTAATATCACTAACATACGTCATAAAGCTTACAGCAAATTGTTTTGCGGCAGCATTACAATGCAATGCATAAAAAATACCATAAATTACAGTAAGAAATAAATTTTAAAATTGAAAAGTAGTGCAAAAAGAGAGCAAAAATACTGAGATAGTATCCATGAGTTGGTTCTTTGTCCATTTAGAAATCTGATGGCAGACAGGTATAAGCTGTTCTAAAATTTTGAGTGTGTGCCTTCAAGCTCCAGTACCTTCTCCCTGATGATATTAATAGTGAGAGAGCATGAATCCTGAATCTTGAATCTTGTAAATCATTGTATTTTTATGTATTGCTTCGGTCTGCTACTGCATAACAGCAAGTTTCACAACATATGCGAGTGATAATAAACTTGTTTTCATTCTGACTTCATATCTGCACGAGTCATCTGTTCCCATAAGTGCAGAGGAGCTTTCATGCCAAGAACATTTACAGAGCCTGTGCCCTTGGTGGCAGCTTTGGACTTGCACTTCAAACAGGTGTGACGAACAGGCAACACTTCAAGCCTGTGCTAGGTCAATGAGGTGAAACTCTGCTGATGCTTGTAGTTTATAAAATTTACACCAGAGAGATTCAAGGTTACTTGACATAATAATAATGACATTTACCTTTGCACAGCCATTTGATGGACACCTAATCCTATGGATAATTAAATTTAGCAGCCTCCGATCAGAAACTTGGCAATTGTTATTCATGAAATAGATTTCCTATTCAGCCTGTCTAGACAAGATGTCGGAACATCCCTTACCCAGCAATTAACAGATTTATAACAACTTAAAATATTCTGCTATTATCCGCTGTCTAAACCTTTCTTGCAACCTCTGGCTCACATTATCTTGAAGAAGGAGTAGTTTAATTTTTAATGTGTCTATTTATATTCAGCTAAAGCTTTAACAGGAGTAAGTTAAATGACTCAAAAGCTGTTTTACTCAAATTACAAAGCACATTTAGATGATCCAAACTACTTTTGAAGTCCACTTGCAGGAACATTTTATTTTCACAGGGATTAAAATTTTAGGAATGAATACAATGAGCATGACAATCCCTTTGATAACCATAGAGTTTTAGATTGTTTGGGGAACTACACACACTCAGTGGCCACTCTGTTAAGTATCTCCTGTACCTAATAAAGTGGCCACTGAATGTATGTTTGTGGTTTTCTGCTGCTGCAGCTGTTTTTCTTCCACATCATTCTCTGTTAACTCTAGAGCACGAAAGCATGAAAATGCCAGGAGATCAGCAGTTTCTGTGATACTCAAACCTCCCCGTCTGGCATCAATGGTCAAATTTACTTAGATCATGTTTCTTCCCCATTCAGTCTGAACAATAACTGAACCTCTTGACCATGCTTTTATGCATTGAATTGCTGCCATACGATTGGCTGATTAGATATTTGCATTAACGAACATGTGTACAGGTGTACCTAATAAAGTGGCTACTGACTATATAATTTGTGAATGATTTGTTCCTATGATAATTTATTAATGGCTAATTAATATGATTTTTATTCCTAAGGAAATTAATTATTGTCTACTTAAAATTATCTGTAGTCATACTCAGTTCCATAGATAACTTGAGCCAGTAATCATCAGAGAAAGCACGACAGTGCCTTTACTTCCTCAGGAGTTGTGGAGGTTCGCGTGTCATCAAAAACCTCGACAGACTTTTATAATATGTGAGGGAAAATGTGCTGACTAGGTGCATACAACAGGAATTCTGCAGATGCTGGAAATTCAAGAAGTCGATGTTCATGCCATCAGGTTGGAGGCTACCCACGGAATAGCCTCCAACCTGATGGCATGAACATCGACTTCTCTAACTTCTGCTAATGCCCCACCTCCCCCTTGTACCCCATCCGTTATTTATTTTTATACACACATTCTTTCTCTCACTCTCCTTTTTCTCCCTCTGTCCCTCTGACTATACCCCTTGCCCATCCTCTGGGTCACCCCCCCCCTTGTCTTTCTCCCTGGGCCTCCTGTCCCATGATCCTCTCATATCCCCTTTGCCAATCACCTGTCCAGCTCTTGGCTCCATCCCTCCCCCCTCCTGTCTGCTCCTATCATTTTGGATCTCCCCCTCCCCCTCCCACTTTCAAATCTCTTACTAACTCTTCCTTCAGTTAGTCCTGACGAAGGGTCTCGGCCTGAAACATCGACTGTACCTCTTCCTAGAGATGCTGCTTGGCCTGCTGCGTTCACCAGCAACTTTGATGTGTGTGACTAGCTGCATTATGGCCTGATTTGGGAATACAAATGCCTTTGAGTAGAAAATCCAACAAAAAATAATGGATTCAGCCCAGTAGATCACGAGTAAAACCCTCCCAACCATTAAGCACATCTACATGAAATATTGTCGCAGAAAAGCAGCATCAATCATCAAAGATCCTCACCACCCAGGCCATGCTCTATTCTCGCTGCTGCCGTCAGGTATAAGGTGCAGTTGCCTCAGGACTAGAACCACCAGGTCCAAGAACAGTTACTACCCCTCAACCAACAGGCTCTTGGACAAAAGGAGATAGCTACACTCATTTAAGGACTCTGTTATATTGTTATTTCATGCTCGTTATTTATTGCTATTTATTTGCACAGTTTATTTACAGTTTACTGTTCCTGATGTTTACAGTTTACAGTTACTGTTCTGTAGCTATTAGGTACAGTACTTAGTCTGTACAGTTACTAAGATTTGCTAAATACGCCTGCAGAAAAAGAATCTCAGGGTTGTATGTGGTGACATGTATGTACTCTGATAATATATTTGACTTTGAACTTGTCAAGAAGAAAATTCAAAATTTACCTCTGTAGAATGAAAATAAGATGTCAAATTGATGCATTGTAGTAAATGGGGCTGCTGTTCATAGCTCTGGCAACCTGGTTTCAGGCCTGAACTCTGATGCCATCTGTGAGAAACCTTCATGTTCTCTCTGAGATCTTATAGGTTTTCTCTAGGATCTCTGGTTTACTTTCTCATCCCAAAGATGCACCAGTTGAATGGTATACACACAAAAAAAACTAGAGAAACTCAACAGGTCAGGCAGCATCTGTGGAGACAATTGAACAGCCAACATTTCGGGCTGGGACTCTTCATGACAGCTGGAAAGGGAGGAGGCAGAAGCCAGAATAAGAAGGTGGGCAGAGGGAAGGATTACAAGCTGGCAGTTGAAACCAAGTGACAGAGAATATAACTGAGTGGGGGAGGTAAAATGAAGTGAGGAGGTGGAAAGTGAGAAGCGAGATAGGTGGGAGAAGTAAAGGGCTGAAAAAGAAGGAAGCTAACATGAGAGGATAGTGGACCAGGGAATAAAAGGTAGGAGTAGGGACACCTAAGGGAGGTGTTGGTTAGGTGAGGAGGGAGCCAGAATGAGGAATGGAAAAAGAGAGGAGGGGGAGAAGTTACTGTCAGGTACTGTAGCTGTGGTAGCAAGTTTAGGTGAGTATATGGTTGAACAGCAGATGATCAGCAGAGCTCACAGAATGATAGCAGTGAGAACAGGTCTCACTGAACTACTGAAGAGAAGATTTCAACTTCTTTAGGGTAGAGATACCAGGAAGAGACCTTGCAGTGGAGCAACAAATCTGTTGCTGGAAATTCAGTACAACCCATGAAATACTAGAGAAACTCAACAGGTCAGGCAACATCGATGGAGAGGAATAAAGAGTCAATGTTTCAGGCTCAAACTCTTCACCAGGACTTGAAAGGCAGGGGTAAGAAGCCAGAATAAGAAGATGGGGAAAGGAAGTACAAGCTGTCAGGTGATCGCTCAGACCAGGTGAGGAGTAAGGTAGGTGCATGGGAGAGAGGGGCTCCATGCTCAAAATCCAGCGATGTGGACGTAGGAGTGTGGATTCTAGACTTTCACTCTGCAAACGAAGACCATTGAAATGGATGGGTGATGAAGGATATCAGTGGATATTAGACTGTCCCAGGTCAGTGGGCCCAAGAGTAGAATGCCTATATGAGAAGATTGGTTGAGGAAGCACAATAACAAGTCAATCAACAAGCCCAAAGTTGAAGCCTAGAGTTTGGGGTCGATACCAAAGATCGAAGCCCAAAGGTCAATCAGAAGTTTAGATCTCCAATGATGATGGCTGAAGCCTGGAGACTAGGGAATGATTACCTGAACATACTATGTTGGCAGTAGAGTATGTAATGACTCTTGAGGGCTACCTGTGGCACATTTTTATGTGCATTAGTTGTTCATGTGAATGACACATTTCCGTGTACATTTCCCTTTACGTCTCCCTGTATATTTCCCTATATATTTCCATGTACGTTTCCCTGTACATATCCCTATACATTTCCTGTATATTTCGCAATACACTTCCCTGAATGTTTCCCTATACATTTCCCTGTACATTTCCCTGTACATTTCCCTATACATTTCCCTGTATATTTCCTCGTACATTTAGCTGTACATTTTGCTGTACATGTCACTGTACTTTTCCCTATACATTTCCCTATACATTTCCCTGTATATTTCCCTATTCATTTTGCTGTACATTTCACTGCACATTTTGCTGTATATTTCCCTGTATATCTCCTTGAACATTACACAGTATATTCCCTTTATGTTTCCCTGTACATTTTGCTGTATATTTCACTGTACATTTCCCTATACATTTCCCTGAACATTTTCCTATACATTTCCCTGCGCATTTCCCATATACATTTCCCTATACATTTCCCTGCACATTTCCCTATACATTTACCTGTACATTTCCTTGTACATTCCCCTGTATATGTACAGCAAAATGTTTAGGGAAATATCCACGTACATTTCCGTATACATTTCCCATACATTTCCCATATACATTTCCCTGTGTATTTCCCTATACATTTCTTTGTACATTTCCCTATACATTTCCTTGTATATTTTCCTGTACATTTTCCTATATGTTTCCCTGTACATTTCCCTGTATATTTCACTGTATATTTCCCTGTAAATTTTCCTGTACATTTTTCTGTACATTTCCCTGTATATCTCCCTTTACATTTCCCTGTACATTTCCCTGTACAATTCACTATATATTTCCCTGTACATTTCCCTATACATTTCCCTGTATATTTCCCTGTATATCTCCCCTTACATTTGCCTTTACATTTCACTGTATGTTTTCCTGTCCATTTTCCATACACTTCCGTGAATGTTTCCATGTATATTTTTACTGGAACTTCTTTGAATTTTCTGTCATTGATGACATGTTTGATTTTTTAACAATAAAATGTGATCCTTAATCTTGGTTTCTTTTATTCTGTCTCAAATATGAATTGAAGTTTAAAATGTATGTGATTTCAAAAAAATGGTGTGTGATAGGAAAACTCCATGGTGATTTTCATGATCAGCAGCCCAAAATCTGTAATATACATCTAAAAGTATCCAGGAAGCAAAAAGTTTATTGTCCAAATTTATTAAAGTATGTCTATGTCACCATATACTATCTTGAAGTACATTTTCTTGCAAGCGTTTATGGGATAATAAAGAAATACAATAGAATTCCTGTATTCTACAAAAATGCAGGAATTTACAAAAAACTATACAACACTAAAAAACAACCAATGTGCAAAAGGTGCAAATTATACATACCAGTAAATAAATACTTATGAGAACATGAATTATGAAGAGTTCTTGAAAGTGAATGTGTAGGATGGGGAATCAGTTCACTGTTGAGGTGAGTGAAGTTATCCATGCTGATTCAATAGCCTGATGGCTTTAGGGTAATAATTGTTCCTGAACCTGATGGTGTGGGATCGAAGGCTCCTTTATTTCCTTCCAGATGGTAGTAGTGAGGTAGTAGCATAAGGCCACCTCCACCAAATTCTCTGTGCATATCTTCTGTAAAACTTGATGTTTTCATAATAAACTATGACTGCTTAATACATGGTGGCAATGTATGAATGTTTGGATTGTAAATAAAAACACTGCCTGTGTTTGCATGAAATGTGACTACACTTGTATTCCATGAAGATATCATCAACAAAGATTTGGCAATGTTTTTGTAAATTACTGAAGTAAAATTATAAAGGACTCCATGACCTTCATATTAAAATTCAGATTTATTTATCACAGTTACATGGAAACATACAGTGAAATGTGTCATTTCCATTAACAACTAACAACTAGAATTGCAAATGTCGTCACACATTGCAGCTCCAACACAGCATACCCACAATCCTCAGGAGAACAACACAGAGCACAACAACATCAAAACAAACAAGAGAAAATCTGGGCCTAGATTGAGTCACTCGGTGGCAAGCTGTAGGCCCCAAATCTTTCTCAATAGCCGGGTCCTAATGCGAGTTACGATCCGTTATTTAGATCATTTACAGCCCACATCAGAGGCTAGAGCCTATTTCACTACCTCTCCACATCTCCACGATGTTCACTCCTCTCTACAGGGCTTTGGAGCCTTTTGCAGTTCGGCTGCCTGCTCAATTTAAATGCAGGCCTAGATAGACTGGAAAGACAAGATGTCGAGATCTGAGACGAGAGTCGATTTCACTCGATCTCCACAATGGTCACTCCTTTCATCATGGTGCTGAGGCCATGAAGACTGCCCCTGCTGCTGTGCTTCCTACCCGCTAATATAATGAACTGATAAGTGAGGCTTGGGGGCCCACTCTGGGCTACTTCAGGATTCAGATCTGAGGACTCAATTTACTTCAGATGTTGATATTCGCTTCAATTGTCTGCATGATTTGTATTCTTTTTTTGTCTTGCACACCGGGCGTTGCTCTTTAATTGGGTTACTTCGGGTCTCTTGCTTTGAGGGTAGACCTGTGAGCAAACAATTTTCAAGGGTGTATAATTTATACATTCTTTGATAATAAATGTACTTTGAACATAGAACTCACTGATGATGATGAATGAGAAGCCTAGATGAGGATGCCAAACTTCAATCCTGTGTGTATTTTGCCAAACGAAAGAGCATTCCTCCGGATGAAGGTGCACAACGCAGTATGTATAACCAACACACGCACCGTAATAAGTATTATTATCACAAATAAATTAATAAATAATAAAGTAATAAAACAAGAATCTAGAAGATTGACATTTAATAGAATGTGCATTTACAACATAAGTTAAAAAGTAAATAGTATAACACTACTGGGGCTTCATACATGATGATACCTGGGTGGTGGCACTACTGGGTTCAGTAGTCTTATGGCCTGGTGGAAGAAGCATTGGGGTTGAGAGAAGAGAGTGGAGACTGCCAGTATAAAGAGAAGAGAGGGAGTGGTGAGACAGAGGCCACTCAGTGATGGGTAAATGGAAGGATGATGAGCAGATTGAGCCAGTAGTGTTGGATTTGGGAGACAGAGGCAAGAAGATTACAGATGGAAGAAGACAAGACAGAAAGGGGAGATGCTGAGCTCCCTCTTCCGTGGTTTCCTTGGCTGTGTAAGTCTAGGGAAGACAACCTCCTGCCCCGCCAAACTTGTGAGATTGAGGAGCCCCAAACCCCAGTTTGTGTAGATGCTGTGTAATTTACTACCCTGTTACAACTTAATGCCACAAAATAACAGCCAGTACACTGCATATGATTAAAGGAATTATATTGATGGATCTTAACTGAAGGGCTAGTTAAGAATAACAAAGAGAAAAGGGTCCATTCTAATTAAACAGTCATCTTGAATTTCTCTGTCACTCATGTGCTGGGCTCTCGGTCAGCATGAAAGCACACACCACCTTCCGAACGTCGCTCGCAATCCATCTTGAACAAACTGTTTTCCCACCGGATCGTATGCTGTGACCAGTTCTCCCCAGTGTCTTCTCTCTTCATCTCCTCTCAAACAAAAACCCCAAGCCCAACTTTAGTGTCCCTCCCTGGAGAAACGTCCCTTAATCCAACCATCCGAATTGCTCCTCATCTCTGATCTTCAACAGTAACTCAAACAAGCATGAAAACAGAACAGGTTGCCCTTACAGAGCTGCTGAAATGAAATATATATAGCATAGCAGTAAAACTATGAACCAAGGCATTACACAAGGCTATTCCTTAACTTCCTGATGGAAGTTTTTAAACCTGAACTCTGTTCATGATAAAAAAAATATACCAAAGGATGCAAAACTTTTGCTTATAATCAATACATTCAGTAGTGTTTACTTATCTTTTAAAAGCAGAAAAATGTATGTTTCTACGGCAGCACGGTATTATAGCAGTAATTATGATTAGTTTCACAGTACCAGTGAATACCAGTCAGGGTTCATTTCCCACCGTTCTCTGTAAGAAGTTTGTACGCACTTCCCATGACAGCGGGTTTCTTCATGGTGCTTCAGTTTCCTCCCAGGTTAGGGTTAGGACTAGTGTATTGTGGGGATGCTGGCGGTGACATTTGTGGCAGCTCCAAGTGCCACCTCAAACTGTCCTGGTTATTGATGCAAACAATGAATTTCACCGTGGGTTTCACTGTTTCCATGTATGTGTGACAAATAAGGCAAATCTTATAAATCCATAGCACATTGTGACCCGAGTGGGTGTGTGTACCAACACTTCAGCATTCAACTGCCTTCCCCACACAAATCAGCTCTTCCACATCCAGGAGTGGGAAAAAGACTAGACTGGTGTCTTTGTCCATAAAGGCTTTGTAGTAGTTCTACTAAGCTTCAGAGCATCCCTCAGCACATTCTCCTGCAGCCTCCAATGTGTCTGTCAGCAGCATTCCCTCACGGACATTTTGCTGTGCTAGAAGGCAAACAAGTTTGGAGCAGACTGAAGACTACCTTTCACCAAGTTGTTGAGCTACCAGTAACACTTGATGTCTGTCTCAGTGTGTAATCCTGGGAACAGCCTGTTAGGCAGCTGTTTGGGAAGAACAAAGACAAGGACCATTGCATCCTTCTCCTTCCCTGCAGGAGGCACAAATGCTGGTTACTCCATAGGTACATGAATCAGCAAGTCTGAAGTTTGAGGCCTGAAACTCAGGATCCCATTATTGAATAGACCTGGGTCAAAAGCAAAGATCAACACCTGAAGGTTGACTGGAAGTTGAAGCCCAATGGCAGAAGCTCTGGGTCTATGAAACTGAGTCCACTGGTGATGTCAGAGGTCCATTGTCTGTACGTCCACAAGCTCACCGGAGACCGGAGGCCCAGCAGCCTGTCCTGGCTTGGAAGACTGTCTGTGTGTGTGTGAGTGGGTGGGAGGAAAGGGGCTTGTATCTATCTGTCTATCCTCCTCCCTTCAAAAAGAAAACCCAAAGCTCACTCAGCCTATGTTCATTGTTGTCTTGTTCCATCCTATCATCTTTGCGAATACAAGTAACACAATTCACTGTATGTTTCGATATAAACACAGAATAATTTGCAGATGCTGGGGTCAAAGCAACACTCACAAAACACTGGAGGAACTCAGCAGGTCGGGCAGCATCCGTGGAAAAGATCAGTCAACGTTTCAAGCCAGAACCCTTCGTCAGGACTGTAGAGGGAAGGGGCAGAGGCCCTATAAAGAAGTTGGGGGGAGGGTGGGAAGGAGAAGGCTGGTAGGTTCCAGGTGAAAAACCAGTAAGGGGAAAGATAAAGGGGTGGGGGAGGGGAGGCAGGGAGGTGATAGGCAGGTGAAGAAAGAATAGGGGAAAACACAATAGGTAGTAGAAGGAGGCGGAACCATGAAGGAGGTGATAGGCAGCTGGGGGAGGGGGCAGAGTGACATAGGGATGGGGGAAGGGAGGGGGAGGGAATTACCAGAAGTTGGAGAATTCTATGTTCATACCAAGGGGCTGGAGACTACCTGGACGGTATATGAGGTGTTGCTCCTCCAATCTGAGTTTAGCCTCATCATGGCAGTAGAGGAGGCCATGTATGGACATATTTGAATGGGAATGGGAAACAGAGTTGAAGTGGGTGGCTACTGGGAGATCCTGTCTGTTTTGGCGGACGGAGCGCAGGTGCTCGCCGAAGCCGTCGGCCACAACAGACAGGATCTCCCAGTAGCCACCCACTTCAATTCTGCTTCCCACTCCCATTCACATATATCCATACATGGCCTCCTCTACTGCCATGATGAGGCTAAACTCAGATTGGAGGAGCAACTCCTCATATACCATCTAGGTAGTCTCCAGTTCCTTGGTATGAACACAGAATTCTCCAACTGCCGGTAATTCCCTCCCCCTCCCTTCCCCTATCCCTATGTCACTCTGCCCCCTCCCCCAGCTGCCTATCACTCCCCCTCATGGTTCCACCTCCTTCTACTACCCATTGTGTTTCCCCTATTCCTTCTTCACCTTTCCTGCCTATCACCTCCCTGTCTCCCCTCCCCCACTCCTTTATCTTTCCCCTTACTGACTTTTTCACCTGGAACCTACCAGCCTTCTCCTTCCCACCATCCCCCCACCTTCTTTATAGGGCCTCTGCCCCTGCCTTCTATAGGCCTGATGAAGGGTTCCGGCCCGAAACGTCGACCAATCTTTTCCACAGATGCTGCCCAACCTGCTGAGTTCCTCCAGCGTGTTGTGAGTGAGGTTTCGATGTATGTATGATAAAAAAAAGAATCTGAATATCTGCATCTTAATCTCCATTAGGATATGCTTTCTGACCACCCATTATGATACCATTCACCTCCACTCCATTAAGCCAGTCTTCCTTATGACCTAGCATTAAAAACCTTGCTGATTTTACATAATTTAACATGACATCAACTTCTACGGAGCTTCAAGCTAATTGCTTTCCATGTCTAAAGGGGATAGCTGTGATGCTTATGTGGGGCATTAAGTTAAAAGATTAATGAGGAAAGATAGAGATACAGAGAAAAAAAACGAAGACATGGTGAAGTTGGTAAGTGAAGGAGGAACATGCTGAAATTGGTAGAGTTGCTAACTGAAGAAGAGGTGTGGCAAATGTGGTAGAGTTGGTAAGTGAAGGAGAGATGCGGTAATTGTGGTAGAGTGAAACTCAGAGCGGTTACTGAAGCCAAAAAGAGAACTTCCTTTAGGTAAGCAGCTTCTCCAGAGAGTAAAAATAAGTATTAAAATTCTAAACTTGAGATTCCGCAGATGCTGGAAATCCAGAGTAATGCACAGAAAGTTTTGCAGGAAGTCAGGCAGCTTCTATGGAAGGGAATAAAAAGTGAACGTTTTGGGTTGAGATCTTTCGTCACTCAGAATAAGAAGGTGTGGGGAAAGGAGGGGTACAAGCTAACAGGTGACTGGTGACACCAGATGAGGGGAAGGTGTGTTGGGGAGGAGGAGGAATGAAGTAACCAGCTGGGACAATCTTATTGAAGTGTCTCAATACGAAATGTTGACTGTTTATTCATTACCAGGGATGCTATCTGGCTTGCTGAGTTACTCCAGCATTTTGTGCGTGTTTTACTCTGGATTTCCAGCATTTGCAGAATCTTGCTTCCAGTTTCAAATTTCATCTCGCCCTCCCCCACTCCTTCCACCCAATTTTCCCCTCACCTTGTCTCACCTATCACCAGGTAGCTTGTATGCCTCCCCTCCCCTCCCCTCACCTCCTCATTCTGACATCTTCACTCATTCTTTTCCAGTCCTGATGAAGGATCTCAGCCCGAAACGTCGATTCTCTCGTCCACTCCATAAATGGTGCTGGACCTGCTGAGTTCCATTAAAATTACAGGTGGATAAACTTACAGCAGATGAAATCCAAAAAAAAGCTGTAGGTTGTGGAAATTTCAAAGGTTTCAAAGGTACATTTAATGTCAAGGAAATGTATACAATATACATCCTGAAATGCTTTTTCTTCGTAACCATCCATGAAAACAGAGGAGTGCCTCAAAGAATTAGTGACAGTGAAATGTTAGAACCCCAAAGTCCCTCCCTCCCCCACCAGCAAAAGAGCATCGGGGTCCCCCACCAAGCACTCAAGTGTGCAGCAAAGTGTCAATAAAGACACAGACTTGCAGTACCCCAAAGACTACTCATTCACCTGGTAATTTGACATACCACAGGCTCTCTCTCTCTCCCTAATGAGCGAAAAAGGGGTGTCCCTGTTTCACAACAAGAGGGGAGACGTAACAGACAACTCGCTGGTTTACAATGTTAAAAGTCTGCTGTGTCGCTTTTTCCGAGCTCTGTGCCCAAAGATCTCGGGTCTCTGGGCACACAGCCAGAGATCTTCTGTCTCCTACGACACACCGATTTCCTGCAGAGGCACGGACTGCGAGTCCACCCGCCTCCAGAGCCACGAAATGCCAAAACTCCAAAGGCGAGCTGATCTTTTAGGCAGCATCCTTGGCATATCAAGTAATGTCCAATTGTGATATCCTGAGAGCGGTTCTCATTCCCGCAAAGAATCAAAATCAACATGCAACTCCAGGTCAGGGTCTTCAAAAGAACCCTGAAAGGGAAAAATCAAGGTATTAAAGATAGAAATAGAGTCGTTTCCGAAGGTGCAGGCAAAGGAGTCGCTGTTAGGCGCCATTGTCTACGACGCTCCACCTTATTTGAACTTAAAGCAGAAACTATTAGAAAAAAAAGGTCAGACAGCTTCTGTGGTAAGCCAAGCTAAGGTAGTGCTTAAGATTGAAAACTCTTTGTACAATATGGGAAATAAAGAAAGAAAATTAGTGAGTTTTACATTGAAGAAAGGGCAGAGGAGTGATGGAAAGGGAATATCTCTGAGAGGGGTGGCTTTGGTATTGGCTATTGGTTTATTATTGTCACATGTACCAAAATATAAATATCAAAATACTGAAGGTTGGGGCCTGATGTCTGCAAATCTGAGAATCCAGGACAAGGACTGTGGGCCCAGAGATGTCCTGTCCTGGGATTGGAGGCCCGGAGGTGTCCTATCCTGGGATTGGAGGCCCAGAGGCAGCCTGGCCTGGCTTTAGAGATCTGAAGGTGGCCTGGCCTGGTACTAGAGACTTGGAGGCAGCTTGGCCTGTCATTGGAAGAGTTGGAGGTCTGGAGCAGTCTGGCCTAGGGATGGAGGGGTGTGTAAGTGAGTGAGTGAGTGGGTGGGAGAGATGACAAAAGGGATTTTTTGCTGTTGTTGTATTTTTTTGTTGCAGTTGCTGCTTGTGTTGTTCTGCTGAATATGTTGGTTCCAGAATGTGTGACAACACTTGCGGGTAGCCCCCAGCACATCGTTGGGTATGTTGGTTGTTAACACAGATGCATTCCACTGTATGTTGCGATGTACAGTTGATAAACAAATGGAAATCTGAATGTGAACACAGTGAATCAGAATCAGAGTCAGGTTTATTATCACTGGCATGTGACGTGATATTTGTTAACTTAGCAACAGCAGTTCAATGCGATACATAATCTAGCAGAGAGAGAAAAAAATTAAATAATAATCAATAAACAAGTAAATCAATTGTAGGGTTCTCAGTAATATTAGCTGGACTGTTAACTGTTAATTGCTTATTACAAAATGGCTTCTCTGAAGTGTTATAATAAAATGACTTCGTACTGTTAACTGCTGAGTAAGGGGTTCCCTGTGGCAGCATGTTTGGGTTATAATTAGTGATAATGGAAATTGTATTGGTTTGCTAGCTGATGGAAGTCATGTTCTGCTATCTTGTATGTGTGTGCTGAGCTGAGGATCACCGGCTTTTTCGGGAAGCGAGCGGAGAGGACGGATGTGTGGGGAACGGACCGCGGATCCAGGGTGGCAGATACCGGATCTCGGGGGTTCGGATGGTGGCCGAAGTTTCGGAAGGATGTTGTGGATGGACTCGGAGGCGTGAGCTCCAACATATTAAAATATTATATGTACAAGACTGATAAAATTACTTATTTGGCGCCTTTTCTTTTAGTTGTTTCTTTTAACCCATCATTACGAATTGCTATAAAGTATATTTCGTTACTCACACTTTGTCTATTTTTGATATTGGTGTCGCTGCTGATATTTGGGGGTCTCACACCGTATCCACACCAAGCGTTTACACTGTTTGGCAGGGGTTGATGGCAATTCACCCTAGACAACGGGAGTCAGGTGGGGTTAAAGAGGTTACACGATTATGTATATAAAATAGATTTTTTTTAAATGTGCAAAAACTGTATATAAAAAAACGGTGAGGTGGTGTCCAAAGATTCAATGTCCATTTAGGAATCAGATGGCAGAGGGGAAGAAGCTGTTCTTGAATTGCTGAGTGTGTGCCTTCAGGCTTCTGTATCTCCTACCTAATGGTAACAGTGAGAAAAGGGCATGCCCTGGGTGCTAGAGGTCCTTAATAATGGATGCTACCTTTCTGAGACACTGCTCCCTGTAAATGTCCTGGGTACTTTGTAGACTAATGCCCAGGATGGAGCTGATTAGATTTACAACCCTCTGAAGCTTCTTTAGGTCCTGTGCAGCAACGCCGCCCCCCACCCCAACACATACCAGACAGTGATGCAGCCTGTCAGAATGCTCACAACTATAGAAGTTTTTGAGTGTATTTCTTGACATGCTAAATCTCTTCAAACTCCTAATAAAGTATAGCCACTGTCTTGCTTTATTTATAACTACATCGATGTGTTGTAACTAGGTTAGATCTTCAGAGATCTTGACACCCAAGAACTTGAAGTTGCTCACTCTCTCCACTTCTGAACCCTCTATGAGGATTGGTATGTGTTCCCTCGTCTTACCCTTCCTGAAGTCCACAATCAGCTCTTTCGTCTTACTGACATTGAGTGCCTGGTTGTTGCTGCTGTGGCACCACTCCACTAGTTGGCATATCTCACTCCTGTATGCCCTCTCGTCATCACCTGAGATTCTACCAACAATGGTTGTATTGTCAGCAAATTTATAGATGGTATTTGAGCTATGCCTAGCCACACAGTCATGTGTATATAGAGAGTAGAGCAGTGGGCTAAACACACACCCCTGCAGTGTACCAGTGTTGATCGTCAACGAGGAGGATATGTTATCACCAATCCACACAGATTGTGGTCTTCCAGTTTGGAAGCTGAGGATCCAATAGCAGAGGGAGGTACAGAGGCCCAGGTTCTGCAACTTCTCAATCAGGATTGTGGGAATGATGGGTATTAAATGCTGAGCTATCGACGATGAACAGCATCCTGACGTAGGTGTTTGTGTTGTCCAGGTGGTCCAAAGCCGTGTGGAGAGCCATTAAGATTGCATCTGCCATTGACCTATTGTGGCGATAAGCAAATTGCAATGGGTCCAGGTCGTTGCTGAGGCAGGAGTTCAGTCTAGTCATGACCAAGCTCTCAAAGCATTTCATCACTGTCGATGTGAGTGCTACTGGGCGATAGTCATTAAGGCAGCCCACATTATTCTTCTTAAACACTGATATAATTGTTACATTTTTGAAGCAAGTAGGAACTTCCGCCCGTAGCACTTGCATGCCTTCCATGCATAAGTACATCGAGGTAGCAAAAAGGAATACAGAATGCAGAATAAAGTGTTACAATGTTAAAGAAGTGTTATAGAAAATGCAGTGCAGGTAGACAAACCAAACACAAGTGCCATGATGAGACAGACTGGGAGATAAAGCATTCATCTTTATTCAAGAAGAGGTCTTTTCAAGAGTCTTCTAATAGTAGGCTAGAAGTTGCCCTTAAGCCTGGTGCTACATGCTGTCAAACTTTTGTATCTTGGGGGTGGGGGGAAGAGAGAATGACCAGATGACTAGGGTAAGAGGGGTCAATGGATGACATGATGGATAAAATATTGATAGAGTTAATTGGTAGATAGAAGGAAGTTAGAGAGAGAATGCAAAGGAGTAGAGAGACTGTCAGGTGCAGACCTGTTGAAAATATCAAGCAGATTATGTAATGCTTGTGAAAGGAGTGAAAACTGAACCAGTTTGTTTGTAGGAATCTTGCAGCGGAACAAGTTAGTTTTGAAACAGGCTAGTTTTGAAATATGTGTTATGTCATATTGTAGAATTTGACTCAAAATATGCTGCAGTCCTAGAAATCTTGAGCAGCACACATAAAATACTGGAGAACCTCAGCAGGTTAGACAGCATCTACAAAGGGAAAATAAATAGTTGACTTTGCAGGCTTTGACCCTTTGTCAAGAACATGGTGAAGGGTCTCAATGTAAATCATCAGCTGTTTATTTCCCTCCATAGATGTTACCTGACATGTTGTGATCTTCCAGCATCCTGTGCATGTTGTTGAATCTGGCTGCAGCATTACTAAATATAAATACAGTATATTAAATATTGACTTGATTTGTCACATGTACATCAAAATGTATAGTGAAATGCATCGTTTTCACCAAATCGGATCAGCAAAGATTGTCCTAGATAGCCCAGAAGTGATGTCAAATAGCATGCCCATAACTCAGAAACCCTAACCCGTACATCTTTGGAATGTCGGAGGAAACTGGAGCACCCGGAGGAAAGCCATGTGGTCACTGGGTGTATGTACCGATTCCTCACAGAGAACTGAACCCTGATCTTAGAGCTGTCTGATGTAAAGTGTCGCATGAACCGTTACATTATCGTGCTGCCCTAGATGGAAAATGTGGAGGTTTTCCTCAAACTTTGCTGAAACTCAAAACTCAATAGCAAGCATTATCATTCAGAGTGAATCCCACCATACTGTAAAAGTAATGTTAAATGTATCCCTAAATGCCCAACAGGAAAACTGGAGTTATGGAGTCATAGAGACCTACAGCACAGAAACAGGCCCCTCAGCCCACTTAGCTCATGCCAAACTAATAATCTGACTTGTCCCATTGTTCTGCAATCAGACTTCAGCCCTGCATACCCCTCCCATCCATTTACCTATCCCAATTTTCCTTAAATGTTGAAATCAAAGTTGCTTCCATCACTTCCACTGGCAGCTCATTCCACCTTTCATCCTTAACCCATGACCTCTAAGCCTAGTCTCACCCAACCTAAGTGGAAAATGCCTGCTTGTATTTACCCTTTCTGCAGATGAATCCCCATTCTCCTCAACAAATCCCAATTATTCAACAAATGAATATGGAGGTCTAATTGTTGGTGTGTTTTGAGCTTTTGCATTGACTATTCTTGTCAGAGAGTCTTTAAGAAGTATTCTCTATGCCCAGTGGCATAGAAGGAAATGGAAGTTCCTGCTCTAATTGCTCCAATTGTCCCTGCTGCAACATGTGCTTGCATGAGTATTGGATGCACCACGCCTTAGATTTCATCACAACCATTATAGTTAAATATTTTCCAACACTTTCTGTGAACATTTTCTTGATAAACAAAGGCCAATTCTTCGAGGCAGGATGTGAAACTCATATCTTATCCTTGTTTGAAAATGCTCCATTTGGTTTTCCTCCACATCCAGATCACTGTGATAATTCTGCACTTTATTCACTCTACTCAACTGGTAACCCAAAGTTTCATTGCTCCTTCAATAACGGTCAAACTGTCAGTTACCTTGATCCTAAGCTTCCTCACAATCCTTTCTGTCTCTCTAGGTGTCTTCCTGCCATTCAGCTTCTCCTTAAAATCAGATGAAATTCAACTGAAAAAAGGGGGAAGGATAAATTTGCAGTAAATAGGGGCAAGTAGTTAAGGTGTTGGCCAAGTGGTTAAGGCATTCGTCTAGTGATTTGAAGGTTGCTAGTTCATGCTTTGGCTGAGGCAGCATGTGTGTCCTTGAGCAAGGTACTTAACCACACATTGCTCTGCGAAGACACCGTTGCCAAGCTGTATCGGCCCTAGTGTCCTTCCCTTGGACAACATCGGTGGTGTGGAGCAGGGAGACTTGCAGCATGGGCAACTGCTGGTCTTCCATACAATCTTGCCCAGGCCTGCACCCTGGAAACTTTCCAAGGCACAAATCCATGGTCTCATGAGACAAATGGATGCCTATAATAAGGGCAATCAAAATTCAAAGTAAATTTATTATCGAAGTACGTAAATGTCATCACATACAACCCTGTGTTTCATTTTCTAGCATACTCAATAATTCTATAATAGAATAATGATCATTATAGAATCAATGAAAGACTACACCGGCTTGTGCCTTCAACCAGTGTAAAAAAGACAAAAAGCTGTGCAAATAAAAAGAGAAAGAACTAATAATAATAAATAAATAAGCAATAAATATCAAGAACATGAGATGAAGAGTCCTTGAAAGTGAGTCCATGGATTGTGGGAATATTTCAATGATGGGTTAATGAAGTTGTCCCCTTCAGTTCAAGAGCCTAATGGTTGAGGGGTAATAATGTTTCATGATCCTGGTGGTGCGAGTCCTAAGGCTCCTGCACTTTCTTCCTGACGGCAGCTGTGAGAAGAGAGCATGACTTGTGTGGGGGTTATGATGGAGCTGCTTTCCTGCAACAACGTTTCATGTAGATGTGCTCAGTGGGGGGGAGGGCTTACCCGTGATGGACTGGGGCATATCCATTACCTCTTATAGGACTTTCCATTCAAGGGCATTGGTATTTCAATACCAGACTATGATGCAGCCAGTCAATTGTAGAGATTGTGCCAGTTGTTGCCAATCTGAACTGACTGGGGTCTACAAGTGAGGAAATCGAGGATCCAATTGTACAAAGAGGTATTGAGGCCAAGGTAATGGGTCATGACAGGTTTCTTGGCAGTGAGAAAGAACAGAGGGATCATGGGGTACATGGCCATCGATCCTTCAAATTTGTTGAGCAAGTTGATAGGGTTGTTAAGAAGGTATATGGTATGCTAGCCTTCGTTAGTCAGGATACTGAATTCAATAGCCACGAGGAAGTGGTGTAGCTCTATGAAATCCTGATTAGACCACACTTGTAATATTGTCTTCAGTCCTGGTCACCTTAATATAAGAAGATGAGGAAGATACAGAGAGGGTGCAGAGGAGATTTACCAGATGCTGCCTTGATTAGAGAGCATGATTGTGGATAGGTTAAGAGAGCTACAGTTTTCCTCTTTGTAGCAGAGGAGAATGAAGTGAGACTTAATAGAGGTGTACAAGATTAAAAGAGGCATAGATTGAGTATAAAGACAAGAGACTTTCTCTCAGGGCGGAAATGGTTAATATGAGAGAGCACAATATTAGGGTGATTGGAGAAAGGTAAAGAGAGGTGTTAGAGACATTTTTTAAACAGGTACTGGTAGGTGCATGTATCACCCTGCCAGGGGAGGTGGTAGAGTCGGAAACATTAGAGGCATTTGAGAAACTTTTAGATAGGCACATGGATGCTAGAAAAATGGAGGGCTGTGTGGGAAAGAAGGACTAGATTGATATTGGAGTAGGTTGAAAGATCAGCACAATATTGTGGGCCAAAGTGTCCGTACTGTGCTGTAATACTCTATGTTCTATACTCTACAACCAATTTCATTAACAATAGTTATGATCTTCTATCTTAATATCTACCAGAAATTCATCACTGATAGATGGCACAAGGAGTCATGGCACTGTGCTCTGCTTCCCTCTCAGAATCCATTTCTGGAGCAGGACAGATTGCACTGAAACTACAATATACACTCAGAGTTCACTTTATTAAGTGCACCTGCTCGTTAATGCTAATATCAAATCAGCCCATCATGTGCCAGCAACTCAATGCATAAAAAGATGCAGACATGGTCAAGAGGTTCATTTGTTGTTCAGACTAAACATTAGAATGGGAGAAGAAATGTGATCCAAGTGATTTTGACTGTGGAATGACTGTTGGTGCCAGAGGAGGTGGTTTGAGTATCTCAGCAATGCTGATCTCCTGGGATTTTCATATACAACAGTCACTAGAGCTTACAGAGAATGGGGTGAGAAACAAAAAAAAAACAGCCAGTGCGCAGTAATTCTCTGGGCAAAAATGCCTTATTAATGAGAGAGGTCAGAGGACAATGGCCAGACTGGTTCATGCTGACAGGGAGGTGACAGTAGCTGAAATAACCACGCGTTGCAACAGCGGTGTAGAGGAGAGCGTCTCTGATCACACAACACGTTGAACCTTGAAGTGGATGGGTTACAGCAGCAGTAGACCAGGAACATACACTCGGTGGCCATGTTATCAGGTACAGGAGGTACTGTGTAAAGTAACCACTGACAGTATTGTGTACCAATGAACACAAGTGAGCTTCACTACAGATACAGCTCAGTGTGAATTTTTATTCTATAGCAGACATGGGAAACATCTTTCTACAACATTACAAATGCAAATTCATTGTGAAACTGAATCCCCACAGTATCTTCAGGGATAAGTGAATCAATATTTTAACATCTGGTGAATAATATTCTGGATAAAGGGAACTGTCCGCCTTCATAAACAGAGATTTTACAGATGTTGGAAATCCAGAGCAACACACACAAAATGCTGGAGGAACTCAGTAGGTTAGGCAGCACCTATGGAGAGAAATAAATGGTAGATGTTTTGGGCTGAGACCCTTCATTAGGTTGGACTGGAAGGGGGCAAAATCCAGAAGAAGAAGGTGAGACAAAGGGAAGGAGTACAGACTGGCAGGTGATAGGTGAGACCAGGTAAGGAGAAAGTGGGTGGGTGGGGTAGGGATAAAGTATGAAGCTGAGAGAGGATATAAGGAAGAGGTAAAGGGCTGAAGAAGAGGGATTCTCAGAGGAAAGGACAATGGACCATGAGAGAAAGGGAAGGAGTAGATAACCAGATGGAGGTGAGGAGATGGGAAATCGTGAGAGGTGAGTCAGAATAGGGAGTGGTATATAGAGAGAGAAGGAGCGAGGAAAGAAATCTAAAAAAAATTGATGTTCATGCCATCTAGTTGGAGGCCACTTGGACAGAATATGAGGTGTTTCTCATCTACCTTCAGTGGGGCCTCATTGTGGCAGTAGAGGAAGCCATGGACAGACATGTCAGAACGGGAATGGGAGGTCAAATTGAAACAGGTGGCCTCTGAGAGATCCTGCCTTTTGCAATGGACAAAGTAAAAGTGCTTGGCCAGGCAAACCACCCCCCACCCCCCACCCAAAGTCTGTGGTGCATTTTACTGAAGTAAAGGGGGCAACACAGTGAAGCATTTCCTCACCTGCAAGGACAGTTTGGGGACCTGAATGGTGATGAAGGAGGAGGTGTAGGGGCAGGTGTAGCGCTTGCAAGGATAAATGCCAGGAGAGAGATCAGTGGGCAAAAATGAGTGGACTAGGGGAGCCAGATGGAGAGCGACCTCTACGGAAAGTGATGAGGCACTGGGTAAGGAGGAGGGGAGATGTGTTTAGTGGAAGAGAGCATGTTAAACCATTCAAAATTGGCCCTATGTGGAACAGCCCATGTACGAAGCCCACACACCGGTAATGCTCCCCACTTCTTTCTATGCTACATCACTATTGCATTGGCACTGCTGCCTGCACCCATGCTGAGTTTGTTACTTTCATCAAATTTGCCTCCAATTTCCAACTTTGCCCTCAAATATACCTGGAGATGCAGGAAGCTATAGAGATTGATGAACTGCATTCTGTTGGAAGTGATAGGTGCTACAGAGAATGATGTTGGAGGCTCATGGGGTGGTAAATAATGCCAAAGGGAACCCAATCCCTGATATGGGAGAATGGATTGAGGGAAGTTGTTCAAGAAATGCAAGATAGACATGTGGGTGAGGGCAACATCGGTAGTAGTGGAAGGAAACCCTCTCCTTTGAAAGATGTATCAGATGTTCTAGATTGGAAACCTCATCCTGAGAACAAATACAGAGAAACTGAAAAAACGGAGATGCCGTTTTACAAGTGACAGGATAGGAAGAGATATCATTAGAGTAACTGTAGGAGTCAGTAGATTTACAAGTCAGTGGATAGTCTGTCTCCAGAGGTGGAGAGGTGTCAGAGGTGTCAGAGTGACAGAAATGGACCAAGTAAATTTGAGGGCAGGGTGGAAATTGGAGGCAATTTTGATGAAATTGATGAGCTCAGCATGGGTGCAGGCAGCAGCACCAATTCTGTTGTCGATGTAATGCAGAAAGACCTGGGGAGCATGACCAGTATAGGCTTGCAACATGGACTGTCTCATATAGGAAAACTTTCAAATGGTTTTATTTCTACAGGAAATAAAATACTGATCTGACTTTTCACCCAAATGACAGCATGATCATTAGTTTTTACTTATTCATTCAAAGAATGTGGACGTTGCATGAAGTTTTGTTGCCCAACTCTTACTGCTCCTGAGTAAGCAGATAAGAGTCATATGATAGGTTATGTAGCATACAGGGATGAGATACATCAGCTGGTTGAGTGGTGTCGCAGCAATAACCTTGCACTCAACATCAGTAAGACCAAGGAACTGATTGTGGATTTCAGGAAGGGGGAAGTTGAGGGAACACACACAGGTTCTCTTTGAGGGATCAGCAATGGAAAGGGTGAGCAGTTTCAAGTTCCTGGGTGTCAACATCTCTAAAGATCTATTCTGAGTCCAACATATCGATGCAATTTTGAAGAAGGCACACCAATGACTATATTTCATTATGAGTTTGAGGAGATGGTTTATCACCAAAGACTCCAGCAAATATCTACAGATAGACCGTGAAAAGTATTTGAACTGGTTGCACCACCATCTGTTATGGAGGCACCAATGCACAGGACTGAAAAGCAGCAGTGGGAGAGGGTTTCCTTCCACTACTACCGATGTTGCCCTCACCCACATGTCTATCTTGCATTTCAGTCAGCTCCATCATGGGCACCAGACGCCCACCACCGAGGACATCTTCAATAGGCAATTCGCAAGAACTCAACGTCTATCGCACTCACCATCCAGGAGGTTGTATAAGGCATTGGTGAGGCCGAATCTGGAGTATTCCATTCAGTTTTGGTCACCAAATTACAGGAAGGATATAAATAAGGTTGAAAGAGTGCAGAGAAGGTTTACAAGGATGTTGCTGGGACTAGAGAAACTCAGTTACAGAAGAAAGGTTGAATAGGTTAGGACTTTATTCCCTGCAGCATAGAAGAATGAGGGGAGATTTGATAGAGGTATATAAAATTATGATGGGTATAGATAGAGTGAATGCAAGCAGGCTTTTTCCACTGAGGCAAGGGGTGATTGATAAGTTTGTGGCCTAAGATAGAAGGAGTCAGTTTTAGAAAACAGAGCGCATTTATTTTTCAACATAATCCCCTCCTGTTATCCTTTCAAGTGAAAAGAAAATCACATTTACGAGGGGTGATCCCCTCCTGCATTTACACATTTAGTCCAGTGGCCATGGAGCATGCAGACCTTGAATCTCCAGAAAATGTCCACAGCTGGGGTGATTGATAAGTTCGTGGCCTAAGGTAGAAGGCGATTGTTACATGCACTTGCAGGTCAAGTCTTTGAGTAATTATGCAGAAAGTTTTTAGTTAAATCTCATCTCCTTCTACCTTAGGCCACGAACTTATCGATCACCACTGATGGGTTATTAACTGATGAGTTATTAACTTCAAAGTGCTGACCTGCTTGTGCATGTACACCTATAAACTGTAGAGCAAATCCTCGATTTTATCCTTTGTGTCTGATAAAGGGGCCAGGGTGATCTGAAGTCTGATCAGCTGTCCCAGCACAGACCTTGCCTTCCTTTTTAGTAGTCCCTGGAAATTGAGAGTGACCTGCTTCATCTCTGGTTGTCTGGGTTGTGAGATGGATAACAAGGACAATGTGAAAACCATAAGCAACATACACAAAATGCTGGAGGAACTCAACAGGCCAGGCAGCATCTATGGAAAAGAGTAAACAGTCTACATTTCAGGCCGCGACCCTTCATCAGGATGAGAAGTTAGAGCAATAAGGTGGGGGGGGGGTAGGAGAGGAAGAAGTAACAAGGTGGTAGGTGATAGATGAAACTGGGAGGGGGAAGAGTGAAGTAGAGAGCTGAGAAACTGATAGGTGAAAGAGATCAAGGACAGGCGAAGGAGGATTCTGAAAGGAGAGGATAGAAGACCAGGGAAGAAAGGAAGGGGGAGGAGCATCAGATGGAGTTGATAGGCAAGATAAAGAGATAAGATGAGAGGGAAACAGGAAAGAGAATAGTGAAGGGAGGGTGGAATGACCAGAAGTTCAAGAAATTGATGTTCATGCCACCTGATTGGAGGCTACTCTGACAGAATATAAGGTGTTATCAGGTTAGAGTCTACCCAAACTCAAACATTGATTTCTCGAACTTTCACCCTCAGATTTTCCTTAAACAGTCCACCTTTCAACTTTAACACATGACCTCCAGTTCTAGTCCCACCCAACTTCAATGGAAAAAAGCCTACTTGCATTTATCCTATCTATACTCCTCATAATTTCGTATTCCTCTATCAAATATCCCCCCATTAATCTACAACAGACAATAAAGCCCTAACCTATTCAGCCTATTGCTATAACTCAGGCCCTTAAGTCCCGGCAACATCCTTGTAAATTTTTTCTGTATTCTTTCAATCTTATTGATATCTTTCCTGTAGCTGGCTGACCAGAACTGTACACAAAACTCCAAATTGAGTTTCACTGAAGTCTAATACAACTTCAAGATAACATCCCAGCTCTTGTACTCAATACCCTGATTTACGAAGACCAATATTCCAAACCTCTCTTCACATTGCCTGGTAACACATGTCACTCATGATGAACAATGAGATGAAGTGTCACTCTGATATTAAAAATATACTTTCATGGGATTGGATCTGAGGGGATTTGGTATGAGTGCACAATTTTTAATTTGATTTGAAATTCCTCTGCTAATGAAGCAATACCTGGGCAACACTGAACCATAGGTATATGTCAAGTAATATTTATACCATCTCTAAAAAGGAAGAATTTAACATTATTCCTTGATATTCAATGTCCCTTCCATTGCTAAGTCCCCCACTATCTACATCCTCAGTGTTACAATTGACTAGAAACCTAACATCGTGTACAGTGGAGAGCATTCTGACCAGTTAAATCACTGTCTGGTATGGAGGGGTTAATGCACAGGATTGGAAAAAGATGCAGAAGATTAAAAATAAAGCCTGCTCTGTCTTGGGCACAAGCCTCCTCAGCACTGAACACTTTCAAAATGTGAAGTCTCAAAAAGGCAGCATCAGTTTTAGGTTATAAGGACTTAAACAGATTAGAAGAATAGGCAAAGAAATGGCAGATGGAATCCTGTGTTGGGAAGTGTATGGTCATACACGTTGGTAGAAGAAATTAAAGGGTTGACTTGTATTTTCTCTCCATTTAGAAAAAAAGAATATTGAAATGCAAAGGAACTTGGGAGTCCTTGCGCAGGATTCCCTAAAGGTTAATTTGCAGGTTGAGTCTGTGGTGAAGAAGGCAAATGCGATGTTAGCATTCATTTCAAGAGGACAAGAATATAAAAGGAAGGATGTAATATTGCAACTTTATAAAGCTCTGGTGAGGCCTCACTTGGAGTATTGTGAGCAGTCTTGGGTCCCTCATATTTAAAAGGATGTGCTAAAACTAAAGAGGGTTCAAAGGAGGTTCATGAAAATGATTCCAGGTTTGAACAGCTTGTCATATGAAGAACATTTAATGGGTCTAGGCCTGTATTTACTAAAATTCAGAAGAATGAGTGATGATAACCATATATAACCCTATAACCATTAAGCATGGAAACAGGCCATTTCGGCCCTTCTAGTCCATGCCAAACTCTTACTCTCACCTAGTCCCACCGCCTGCATGCAACCCATAACCCTCCCTTCCTTTCCTGTCCATATAGCTGTCCAATTTAACTTTAAACAACAACATCGAACCTGCCTCAACCACTTCTATTGGAAGCTCGTTCTACACAGCTACCACTCACTGAGTAAAGAAGTTCCCCCTCATGTTACCCCTAAACTTTTGCCTCCTAACTCTCAACTCATGTCCTCTTGTTTGAATCTCCCCTACTCTTAATGGAAAAAGCCTATCCATGTCAACTCCATCAATCACCCGCATAATTTTAAACACCTCTATCAAGTCCCCCCTCAACCTTCTACGTTTAAAAAAGGATCGAAAAGTAATCCGGGAATTTTTAGGCCGGTGAGTTTAACGTCAGTAATAGGTAAATTATTGGAGGGAGTACTAAGAGACAGAATCTACAAGCATTTGGATAGACAGGGGCTTATTAGGGAGAGTCAACATGGCTTTGTGCGTGGTAGGTCATGTTTGACCAATCTGTTGGAGTTTTTCGAGGAGTTTACCAGGAAAATGGATGAAGGGAAGGCAGTGGATATTGTCTACATGGACTTCAGTAAGGCCTTTGACAAGGTCCCGCATGGGAGGTTAGTTAGGAAAATTCAATCGCTAGGTATACATGGAGAGGTGGTAAATTGGATTAGACATTGGCTCGATGGAAGAAGCCAGAGAGCGGTGGTAGAGAATTGCTTCTCTGAGTGGAGGCCTGTGACTAATGGTGTGCCACAGGGATCAGTGTTGGGTCCATTGTTATTTGTCATCTATATCAATGATCTGGATGATAATGTGGTAAATTGGATCAGCAAGTTTGCTGATGATACAAAGATTGGAGGTGTAGTAGACAGTGAGGAAGGTTTTCAGAGCCTGCAGAGTGACTTGGACCAGCTGGAAAAATGGGCTGAAAAATGGCAGATGGAGTTTAATACAGTTTAATACAGACAAGTGTGAGGTATTGCACTTTGGAAAGACAAACCAACGTAGAACATACAGGGTTAATGGTAAGGCACTGAGGAGTGCAGTGGAACAGAGGGATCTGGGAATACAGATACAAAATTCCCTAAAAGTGTCGTCACAGGTAGATAGGGTCGTAAAGAGAGCTTTTGGTACATTGGCCTTTATTAATCGAAGTATTGAGTATAAGAGCTGGAATGTTATGATGAGGTTGTATAAGGCATTGGTGAGGCCGAATCTGGAGTATTCCATTCAGTTTTGGTCACCAAATTACAGGAAGGATATAAATAAGGTTGAAAGAGTGCAGAGAAGGTTTACAAGGATGTTGCTGGGACTAGAGAAACTCAGTTACAGAAGAAAGGTTGAATAGGTTAGGACTTTATTCCCTGCAGCATAGAAGAATGAGGGGAGATTTGATAGAGGTATATAAAATTATGATGGGTATAGATAGAGTGAATGCAAGCAGGCTTTTTCCACTGAGGCAAGGGGAGAAATAAACCCAGAGGATATGGGTTAAGGGTGAGGGGGGGAAAGTTTAAAGGGAACATTAGCGGGGGCTTCTTCACACAGAGTGGTGGGAGTATGGAATGAGCTGCCAGACGAGGTGGTAAATGCGGGTTCTTTTTTAACATTTAAGAATAAATTGGACAGATACATGGATGGGAGGTGTATGGAGGGATATGGTCAGTGTGCAGGTCAGTGGGACTAGGCAGAAAATGGTTCGGCACAGCCAAGAAGAGCCAAAAGGCCTGTTTCTGTGCTGTAGTTTCTATGGTTCTATGGTATGGTTCTATGGTTCCAGGGAATAAAAACCCAACTTGTTCAACGTTTCTCTGTAACTCAGGTGATGAAACCCAGCTAACATTCTAGTAAATCTTCTCGGTACTCTCTCAATTTTGTTGACATCTTTCCTATAATTTGGTGACCAAAACTGTACACAATACTCCAAATTTGACCTCACCATTGCCTTGTACAATTTCAACATTACATCCCAAATTCTATACTCAATGCTCTGATTTATAAAGGCCAACATACCAAAAGCTTTCTTCACCACACTATCCACATGAGATTCCATCTTCAGGGAACTATGCACCATTATTCCCAGATCCCTCTGTTCTACTACATTCTTCAATGCCCTATCATTTAGCATGTATGTCCTATTTTGATTAGTCCTGCCAAAATGTAGCAACTCACATTTATCAGCATTAAACTCCATCTGCCATCTTTCAGCCCACTCTTCTAACTGGCCTAAATCTCTCTGCAAGCTTTGAAAACCAACTTCATTATCCACAACTCCACCTATCTTAGTATCATCTGCATACTTACTAATCCAATTTACCACCCCATCATACAGATCATTAAGGTATATGACAAACAACATTAGACCCAGTACAGATCCCTGAGACACACCACTAGTCACCGGCATCCAATCTGACAAACAGTTATCCACCACCACTCGCTGGTGTCTCCCATCCAGCCACTGCTGAATCTATTTTACTGCAATATTATTACCTAACGATTGAACCTTCCTAACCAACCTCTCATGTGGGATCTTGTCAAAGGCCTTATTGAAGTTCCTATAGACAACATCCATTGCTTTACCCTCGTCAACTTTCCTAGTAACCTCTTCAAAAAATTCAATAAAATTTGCCAAACATGACCTTCCACGCACAAATCCATGTTGACTGTTCCTAATCAGTCCCTGTCTATCCAGATAATTATACATACCACCTCTAAGAATACTTTCCATTAATTTACCCACCACTGATGTCAAACTCACAGGTTGATTATTGCTAGGTTTACTCTTAGAACCCTTTTTAAACAATGGAACAACGTGAGCAATATGCCAATCCTCCAGCACCATTCCCATTTCTGATGACATTTGAAATATTTCTGTCAGAGCCCCTGCTATTTCCACACTAACTTCCCTCAAGGTCCTAAGGAATATCCTGTCAGGACCTGGAGACTTATCCACTTTTATATTCCTTAAAAGCTCCAGTACTTCCTCATCTTTAATCATCATAGTTTCCATAACTTCCCTATCTGTTTCCCTTATCTTACACAATTCAATATCTTTCTCCTTAGTGAATACCGAAGAAAAAAAATTGTTCAAAATCTCCCCATCTCTTTTGGTTCCATACATAGCTGTCCACTCTGATTCTCTAAGGGACCAATTTTATCCCTCACTATGCTTTTGCTATTAATATAACGGTGGAAACCCTTGGGATTTATTTTCACCTTACTTGCCAAAGCAACCTCGTATCTTTTAGCTTTTCTAATTTCTTTTTTAAGATTCTTTTTATATTCTTTATATTCCCCGAGCACCTCATTTACTCCATGCTGCTTATATTTATTGTAGATGTATCTCTTTTTCAGAACCAAGTTTCCAATATCCCTTGAAAACCATGGCTCTCTCAAACTTTTAACCTTTCGTTTCAACCTAACAGGAACATAAAGATTCTACCCCTCAAAATTTCACCTTTAAATGACTTCCATTTCTCTATTGCATTCTTCCCATAAAACAAATTGTCCCAATCCACTCCTCCTAAATCATTTCGCATCTCCTCAAAGTTAGCCTTTCTCCAATCAAAAATCTCAACCTTGGGTCCAGACCTATCCTTCTCCATAATTATATTGAAACTAATGCCATTGTGATCACTGGACCTGAAGTGCTACCCAAGACAAACCTCCATCACGTGACCTATCTCATTCCCTAACAGGAGATCCAACACTGCCCCTTCTCTAGTTGGTACCTCTATGTATTGCTGCAAAAAACTATCCTACACACATTTTGCAAACTCCAAACCATCCAGCCCTTTTGCAGTATGGACTTCCCAATCTATCTGTGAAAAATTAAAATCTCCAACAATCACAACCTTGTGCTTACTACAAATATCTGCTATCTCCTTACAAATTTGCTCCTCCAGTTCTCAGTCCCCATTAGATGGTCTATAATATACCCCTATAAGCATCACAACACCTTTTCTATTCCTCAATTCCACCCAAATAGCCTCCCTAGATGAGTCCTCTAATCTATCCTGCCAGAGCACCTCTGTTATATTTTCTGTGACAAGCAATGCAACACCTCCCCCCCCCCACTTACCCTCCGATTCTATCACACATGAAGCAATGAAATCCTGAAATATTTAGTTGCCAATCACACCCCTCTTGTAACCATGTTTCACTAATAGCTACCACATCATACTTCCAGGTATCAATCCATGATCTCATTGAAATCTATTGAATGGTGAAAGGCTTGATTGAGTGGATGGGGAGAAGACATTTCCCATGGTGGAAGAGAATCAGACCGAAGGATACAGCCTTCGAATGGAGGGGCATCCTTTCAGAACGGAGATAAGGAGGAGTTTCTTTAACCAGAGAGTGGTGAATCTGTGGAATTCTTTGGCACAAATCGCTGTGGAAGCCAAGTCTTTATGTGTACTTAAGGCAAAGGTTGATAGATTCTGGATTCGTCAGGGCAAGAAGGGATACAGGGAGAGGTCAGGAGATTAGAGCCGAGAGAAAAATGGATCAGCCATAATGAAATAGCTCAGGGGCCAAATAGCCTAATTCTTTTCCTTATGGTCTTATGGTCATCCATCATCAACGACCCCCATCACCCAGGACATGCCCTTTTCTCATTGCTACCATCATGGAGGAGTCAAGGAGCCTGAAGAAATGCACTCAAAGCTTTACAAACAGCTTCACCTCCTCCTCCATCAGATTTCTGAATGGACAATAAATGAGCTCAGGAATAGTTTTCCATGGATTTGTGCGTGGAAGGTCATGTTTGACAAATCTTATTGAACTTTTTCATGAGGTTACGAAGAAAGTTGACAAGGGTAAAGCAGTGGATGTTGTCTATATGGACTTCAGTCAGGCCTTTGACAAGGTTCCACACGGAAGGTTAGATAGGAAGGTTCAATCGTTAGGCATTAATATGGAAGTAGTAAAATGGATTCAGCAGTGGCTAGACGGGAGACGCCAGAGAGTAGTGGTGGATAACTGTTTGTCAGATTGGAGGACGGTGTGTAGCGGTGTGCCTCAGGGATCTGTACTGGGTCCAATATTGTTTGTCATATATATTAATGATCTGGATGATGGGGTGGTAAATTGGATTAGTAAATATGTAGATGATACTAAGATAGGTGGTGTTGTGGATGATGAGATAGGTTTTCAAAGCTTGCAGAGAGATTTAGGCCAGTTAGAAGAGTGGACTGAAAGATGGCAGATGGAGTTTAATGCTGAAAAATGTGTGGTGCTACATTTTGGTCGGACTAATCAAAATAGGGCATACATGGTAAATGGTAGGGCATTGAAGAATGCTGTAGAACAGAGGGATCTAGGAATAATGGTGCATAGTTCCCTGAAGGTGGAATCTCATGTGGATAGTGTGGTGAAGAAAGCTTTTGGTATGCTGGCCTTTATCAATCAGAGCATTGAGTTGGGATGTAATGTTGAAATTGTATAAGGCATTGGTAAGGCCAAATTTGGAGTATTGTGTACAGTTCTGGTCACCGAATTATAGGAAAGATGTCAATAAAATTGAGAAAGTACAGAGGAGGTTTACTAAAATGTTGCCTGGGTTTCATCTCCTAAGTTACAGAGAAAGGTTGAACAAGTTAGGTCTTTATTCTTTGGAGTGTAGAAGGTTGAGGGGGGACTTGATAGAGGTGTTTAAAATTATGAGGGGGATTGATAGAGTTGACATGGAGAGGCTTTTTCCATTAAGAGTAGGGGAGATTCAAAGAAGAGGACATGAGTTGAGAGTTAGGGGGCAAAAGTTTAGGGGTAACATGATGGGGAACTTCTTTACTCAGAGTGGCAGCTGTGTGGAATGAGCTTCCAGCAGAAGTGGTTGAGACAGGTACGATGTTATTGTTTAAAGTTAAATTGTACAGCTATATGGACAGGAAAGGAATGGAGGGTTATGGGCTGAGTGCAGGTCGGTGGGACTAGGTGAGAGTAAGAGTTCAGCATGGACTAGGAGGGCCGAGATGGCCTGTTTCCGTGCTGTAATTGTTGTATGGTTATATAGTTCCTCACTATTTTTGCTGTCTTTTGGTACTAGTTGTTTAAATAAATATATATAAATGTGCGCGCGTGTTTGCGTGTATGTGTAGACGTATATATATTATTGTAATTTGTATTTTTTATGTATTTCGCTGTACTGTTGCTGCAACCAAATTTCACAACATATGTCAGTGACAATAAACCAGAAGTTAAATTTTAGATATGGAATAAAATGTGCATAAATGCATCAATACCAACACCTATTTACAATGTAAATAGCATTATCAAAACTGGCTTAGTGTTTATAGTGCAGTGTTGTGCCTCAGGTATGTAATAGACGGTGGAGGGTGAGGGGGTTAATTAGAATGGTCGATCAGAGTAACAGCCTGTGTGAATTTTTTCTTTTAATAGCCTATAGTGCTTTGCAGGTGGAAGCATTTGGAACAGGTAGTTTTCAGGGTGGAAGAATTCCACAATGTTTCTTTCCTGTCTCATTCTTTGTCCTGGACATGTACAAGGCCTACTGAGATGGTAGGCAGTGACAAACAATAGGCTGTAACTTCCCTTTGGACTTGGAAATGATTCCATATGGCAGATCCGAGGTGAGGCGCTGTTGAGAACAAGGAAAACCCAATGTCTGATCAATTTAAGCGCCAGGCCAGATTGAAAAAGTCGGGTACAGGCCGAATCAAGGTGGTGTCATCTAAGCCTCAGAACTTACCAATGCAACTGGAACCAAGGCTTGGATTCTGATTTAAGTATGAACCGAATTTGAAACATTGGGTCCTGGTCAAATTGAGGCTGCAGGGTCCAAGCCTCAGAGCACATCGAAGAGATTGAATCCATTGTCTGGACGATGATTTAGGCACTGGGCCAGATTGAAAATGTCAGGGTATCATGGCCTGAGGCAAGGATCAGCCCAGATCAACTCACTGCTCTGCTCCACACTGAACTAAGGGTCTGTGGTTGGACTCTTTTTGTGGACTTCAGTTCAAAATGCTCTTTGTTTGCATTTATTGTTTGCATTTGGTGTTGATGGACTTCTTTTGTTTTAATAGGGTCTTTTGTGTTTCTTTGTTACATGGCTGGCTGTTAGGATATGAATCCCAATATAATGTATACATACTGTGATAATGAATGTACTTTTAACTTTGATGTGTGGATGCTCTCTGTGATGCCAGTGCAGAATTACACAGTACAATCTGGGCAAGGTGGAATTTTACCAGCTGCTGTAAGAGGTATATCCTCTGCCGAGTCTTTTTGTTAATGAAGGAGATACGGTTCTTCCACATGAAGTCCTGAAAAATAATGATGCCTCAGAAGCTGAATGTTGAAATAGTGCTAACTGTAGAGTTGTTGGTGATGAGTGAGTGGAGGGGAGACACATTACTCCTGAAGTCATGCATGACCACAATATTTAGGGCTTTCATCTCCAAGTTGTTTTGATATCACCAGGATATTAGCTTTTTTTAATATCCAATTTTTTTCATTGACTTAACTGACTCAGAATTCCTCTGCCAGGATTTGAACCGAACTTCTCCAAATTGTTTGTCTTCCTCAGTCGAGTATGCAGTGTAAAGTAACAACAAGCCCTTTCCTTTGTACTTCTTTCTTTCCAAATCAAGGATTTCGCTTACCTTTCTCTTGCGGTGGCTACAGTAATGGTCACTAGGTGTACTAAGGGACAGACAATAACTGGTCTGATATTTAAGTATTCTAAGTGGACGTAAGGAATCAAACACCAAAGCTAAAAATTGAAATGGAGCAACAGAAGAGGCACTTTCACGGGCAATTACACACATGTGTCTGCTCCACATTAATCCATCATCTGGGCACCATTGACTAATAACTGAGAGTGCACTTGGGCACTCTTTCCTAGAAAGCATTTCACATGCCTCATACAGAATGTATTAAGCAACACCTGAACATAATGAGTCCATTTACTCAGTCAGGTAAACCTGGGCAAATCACTGTTTTGCTCAAATATTTAATCACATCTATTTTACTGATCTGCATTTTTTGTACCTAGTTGCTGTATAATTTCTAAATGCTATCCATATAAGTATGCAAAGCATCCTGACAATCAGCAGAGACTTTCTTCCCATCATTTTCAAATCAATCAAATCAAGCCAATCTAAGTTTAATTATCATTCAACCATAAATGGTCACTGCCAAATGAGACAGCACTCCTCTGGGGCCAACGTGGGAAACAACACAGCAAAATAAATACATTCAAAATACCAGGAAAAAATAACAGTTACAGAAGAAAACACATACATAGTTCAAGACCCTGAGCAACATGTATCGCAACATGTTCCCAACAATCCAGTCAGGATTTTGCACTGGATTCAAGCCAGTTTCTCAAAGGTAGAAATCATACCGAAGTCATGCTGGGAAATGCTGGCAATGAAATGATCAACATTTATCCAATTCAATGGCAGATCCCAACAGTGAGCTATGAAGTCATGGGGTAGCTGATAGATCCCAGAGTTTAAATCTGCCATGAGACAGAACTGCCAGTTGCGAGATCCCTTATGGATCTTGCACCTAATCAGAACTAGTGCAGAATCCAATACCCAGTCCATAGTACTCTGGATTAAAAGGCAAAAAGGAAGGTAAGTTATTTGCTTTTAGTTACACTAGTTCAGTTTAATTCATCAATACTTTTTATTTGTTTATAATTAATTTCATTTAAAAATATAGACTTAGTGACTACTCTATTAGCTATCTCCTGTATCAAATAAAGAGGCCACTGAGTATACATTTGTGTTCTTTTGCTGCTGTTACACATTCACTTCAAGGTTTGATGTGTTGTGCATTTAGAGATGCTCTTCTACAAATGAGGTTCTTTGAGTCACTGTCACCTTCCTGTCAGCTTGACCCAATGTGGCCATTCTCCTCTGACCTTTTTCAGTAAAAAGATGTTTTCATCCATGGAACTGCCTCTCCCTGGATGTTTCTTTTAAACACCATTCCCTATAAACTCTGGAGACTGCCATGTGTGAAAATCCCAGGAGATCAGCAGTTTCTGAGATTTTCAAACCACTGTGCCTGGTACCAACAATCAGGTTCAAATTTAAATTCAAGTTTAATTGTCATTCAATCAAACATGAATACAGCCAAATGAAACACCTTTATTCCAGGGCCAAGATGCAAAATAGAGGACCAACAGTCATTCACAGTGCAAGGCACCTGTAACACATACAAGAAAGCAGTAAACATAAAGTCACACAAAAAGAGATAATGTAGCCCAAGTCCCTAAATATCCTGTCCTATAGATTTATGGGGCATGATGTTGTCAACAAGAACAAGCCCAAAGCTGCCCAACCATTATCTGGTAGTACAGATGCAGGTGAACATAATCCGGCAACTGTAGAGCACTGCTGGCACGGATCAGACCCCAACCCAGTATGGACACAAGTGAAGTGAGTCCTCCATGCCTCTGCCCTGTTCCACAACCCCTCTGGCATCTCCCTGCTGTGCAGCTGCAACAGGCAATCCCACAACGTGAGGGCCTAGTTCACGCTACAACCAAGCCTATGCGGCTCCCCACTTTCTCTCAGTCTCGGCAATGAACCAGTGCACTGGCCATGCAGAATTCTGCGTTTAAAAATGTAGAAAAACCATGGTCATAACATGGTCGACTATAATCAAAGTCACTTAGATCATATTTCTCCCCCATTCTTATAGTTGGTCTGAACAACTGACCATGTCTGCATGCTTTTATGCATTGAGTTGCTTCTACGTGATTGGCTGATTAGATATTAGCATTAACAATCAGGGGTACAGATTTACCTAATATAGTGTCCACTATGTACTTTTATATACAAAATTATAAAGGGTATAGATAAAGTAAATACAAGCAGTTTTGTTTTCCACTGAAGCTGGGTGAGACAAGAACTGGAGGTTATGGGTTAAAGGTGGAAGTTGAAATGTTTAAGGGAAGTGTGGAGGGGAACTTCTTCGCTCAGATGGAGGTGAGAGTAGAATAAGCTGCCAGCAAGAAATTGTGGTTTCCCGGATTAATTTTGATATTTAGAGAAGTACATGGATGGGAGAAGTGTGGAAGGCTGTGGTCCAGGTGCAGGTCAATGGGACAGGCAGGATAACAGTGCAGCATGGACTAGATAGACCAAAGGGTCAGTTCCTGTGCTATGCTTCTCTATGACTCTGTCTTTTTAAAAATTTAGCTATTCGGTTATGGAAACATGACTGCAGGGAAACAGGCCTTTTAACCATCTTGTCAATACTCAACAAACTACCTATCAAAGATCATTCCACCTGCCTGCATGTGGCCCATATCCCTGTATATATACCTGTCCAAATATCTCAACAGCATCTTCTGACAGCTTGTTCCATGTGCACATCACTGTGTGAAGTAGTTGCCCCTCAGGTTCCCTTTAAAGTTTTCCCTTCTCAACTTACAATTTTGTTTAACATCAGAGACTCGAAAAACATAAAAATTTACATCAGGCTTTCTAGGAGCAAAAGAGAAAAGCCACATGTAATTAATGTCTGAACAATCGTTAATTTACTGAAACTATAGCACACCAAGAGACCAGATAAATCTGATATCCCTGAACACAATTTTGGGACAGCCTTGTACATTTCTTACACACTTCTTAATTAGCTAAACTTTGATTGTTCTATTTCTTTGATTATGTCATTAGACAGTAGATTTAATTAACAATAAAACTAAGTTTGGATTACAAAGTAAAATATACTGTAAGTCGAACAGTAAATCTCAGTTTTAGCCACAAGAATAGTGGCATGAGAGAACATGAAATCACCAATCTTCTATAATTTGGTGCTGTTAAAACTGCACACCATCTCTCCATTGTCAAAACTTGTCAGTGGATCCCTGACACTACATCAGCACACGTTACATCTGATTATACTAGTTGTAAACTTTCTTTGTCCTAGCACCTCCTACGAAGTGAAATCAAGCGATACAGGTGACAATAAAGCTTCACTCCTAAGTGAACTCAATGCCTTTCATGCTTACTTTACTAGGCATCATTGTCAGACAAGTGTTCCTGAATTCTTTGTGCATAGGTGGTTTTAGCCCTCTTGGAGACCAAGATTTCTGAGAACTTGAAAGCAGCATCCTGAGCTTTTAGTAAAGAGCGCCCCTCTGTGCTCAGCCAGGGCTTCTGTTTGGGCCATGAGATGACTGTTCTTAAGGTGCCAAAATCGTCTATATACTTACAGATGCAGCCAATGACAGATGAGGCATATTCATCGCAGTCTGTGTCCTCTCCATTTATACTTTATACTTTATTGTCGCCAAACAATTGGTACTAGAACGTACAATCAATACAGTGATATTTGATTCTGCGCTTCACACTCCCTGGATTACAAATATTAAATATTAAAAATATTAAAAATAGTTAAAATTAGCACATATTAAAAATTTAAATTATAAATCATAAAGAGAAAATAGAAAAATGGGAAGTAAGGTAGTGCAAAAAAACCGAGAGACAGGTCCGGATATTTGGAGGGTATGGCCCAGATCCGGGTCAGGATCCGTTCGGCAGTCTTATCACAGTTGGAAAGAAGCTGTTCCCAAATCTGGCCATACGAGTCTTCAAGCTCCTGAGCCTTCTCCCAGAGGGAAGAGGGATGAAAATTGTGTTGGCTGGGTGGGTCATGTCCTTGATTATCCTGGCAGCACTGCTCCAACAGCATGCAGTGTAAAGTGAATCCAAGGACGGAAGATTGGTTTGTGTGATGTGCTCTGCCTTGTTCACAATCTTCTGCAGCTTCTTTTGGTCTTGGACAGGACAACTTCCATACCAGGTTGTGATGCACCCTAGAAAAATACTTTCTACGGTGCATCTATGAAAATTAGTAAGGGTTTTAGGGGACAGGCCAAATTTCTTTAGTTTTCTCAGGAAGTAAAGGCACTGGTGGGCCTTCTTGGCAGTGAACTCTGCTTGGTTGGACCAAGTCAGGTCATTTGTGATACTGACCCCGAGGAACTTAAAGCTTTTGACCTGTTCCACTTGCGCACCACCGATGTAAATTGGGTCGTGCGGCCCACTACTCCTTCTGAAGTCAGCAACCAATTCCTTCATCTTGCTGACGTTGTGGGATAGGTTATTGTCTTCGCACCATGCCACCAGGTTCTTAATTTCCTCTCTGTACTCAAACTCATCATTACCCGAGATACGGCCTACTATTGTTGTGTCATCAGCAAACTTATGTACTGTATTGAGTTTGATGGAAACTTGGTTACACAATCATGGGTGTACAGTGAGTACAGCAGGGGGCTGAGTACACAGCCTTGTGGGGCACCGGTGCTCAGAGTGATTATAGAGGAGAGTTTGTCCCCTATTTTTACAGCCTGGGTCCTGTCTGTGAGGAAGTTGAAGATCCAGCTGTAGATCTGAGTGCTAAGGCCCAGGTTCCGGAGCTTAGGAATCAGTTTATTTGGAATGATGGTATTAAAGGCAGAGCTGTAGTCAATGAAAAGGAGCCTTATGTATGCGTCTTTATTCTCCAGGTGTTCTAAGGAGGAATGTAGGGCCAGAGAGATGGCATCTGC
Source organism: Mobula hypostoma (assembly GCF_963921235.1). Lineage (NCBI taxonomy): Eukaryota > Metazoa > Chordata > Chondrichthyes > Myliobatiformes > Myliobatidae > Mobula > Mobula hypostoma. The sequence goes on along the minus strand of NC_086105.1, from coordinate 80,797,033 downwards.
CATTGACCTGTTGCTCCGGTAGGCGAATTGCAAAGCGTCGAGGTTGACTGGTAGGCTGTGGCTGATGTGTGCCATAACCAATCTCGGGAAGCACTTCATAGCAATTGATGTCAGAGCCACAGGTCGATAGTCATTCAGGCATGCCACCTTGCTCTTCTTCGGCACTGGGATTATCTTTGCCTTCTTAAAACACGAGGGGATCTTAGACTGAAGCAAGGAGCAGCTGAAGATGTCAGTAAACACTCCAGCTAGCTCGTTTGCACAGGCCCGGAGAACCCGTCCCAGGACACCATCTGGACCCATTTGTGTAGGTAGATAAGTATGTATCTGTTAAAGTATGCATACGTTATCCATAAAGTAAATACAGTTGACCAAATTCCTTTTCTTCCAAACATTTACAGGAAAATAAAGAAATATAATAGTACTTATGAAAAATATGTAAATAACATCCAAATTCCATTACAAAGAAGGCATAGCAGCAGCTCTACTTTCTCAAAGGTTTGTGCAGATACAGCATGTCACCTAAATCCTTGACAAATTTCTATAGATGTAGAGTGAAGAGTATCCTGACAGATTGCATGACAACCTGGTATAGAAAGCCAATGCCCAAGAATGAAAAAAAACTTTCAAAAACTGGTGGATACTGTGATGAATATTCACGGTCCTGGGCCGAGGGGGTGGGGGGAAATAGGTGTGGGGGGGGCGTTCTTTTTTTTTACCAAGGTCATCTTTCTGAACACTGCAGCTAACACTGCTAGAGAACAAAGTGTTGTTTTTGAATAAGTTAAACTTGCAAACAATAATCTTTGTTTAGCTTCTTGTTGTAGGAGCCAATCTTCAGTTCTTAATACATATAACCATACAATAATTATAGCACAGAAACAAGCCATCTTGGCCCTTCAAGTCCGTGCCAAACACTTACTCTCACCTAGTCCCACCGTCCTGCACTCAGCCCATAACCCTCCATTCCTTTCCTGTCCATATAGCTATCCAATTTAACTTTAAACGACAACATCGAACCTGCCTCTACCACTTCTACTGGAAGCTTGTTCCACACAGCTACCACTCTCTGAGTAAAGAAGTTCCCCCTCGTGTTACCCCCAAACGTTTGCCCCCTAACTCTCAACTCACGTCCTCTTGTTTGAATCTCCCCTACTCTCAATGAAAAAAGCCTATCTACGTCAACTCTATCTATCCTCCTCAATTTTAAATACCTCTATCAAGCCCCCCTGAACCTTCTACGCTCCAAAGAATAAAGACCCAACTTGTTCAATCTTTCCCTGTACTTAGGTGCTGAAACCCAGGTAAAATTCTAGTAGATCTTTTCTGTACTCTCTCTATTTTGTTGACATCTTTCCTATAATTCGGAGACCAGAACTGTACACAATACTCCAAATTTGGCCTCACCAATGCCTTGTACAATTTTTACATTGCATCCCAACTCCTGTAATCAATGCTCTGATTTATAAAGGCCAGCATACCAAAAGCTCTCTTCACCATCCTATCCACATGAGAGTCCACCTTCGGGGAACTATGCACCATTATTCCTACATCCCTCTGTTCTACTACATTCTTCAATGCCCTACCATTTGCCATGTATGTCCTACGTTTGTATTTTGATTAGTCCTACCAAAATGTAACACCTCACACTTACCAGCATTAAATTCCATCTGCCATCTTTCAGCCCACTCTTCTAACTGGCCTAACTCTCTCTGCAAGTTTTGAAAGCCTGCTTCATTATCCACAATGCCACCTAACTTAGTATCAGCTGCATACTTACTAATCAAATTCACCACCCCATCATCCAGATCATTAATGTATATGACAAATAACGTTGGACCCAGTACAGATCCCTGAGGCACACCACTAGTCACCGGCCTCCAATCTGACAAACAGTTATCCACCACCACTCTCTGACGTCTCCCATCCAGCCACTGTTGAATCCAATTTACTACTTCAATATTAACACCTAACGATTGAACCTTCCTCACTAACCTTCCGTGTGGAACCTTGTCAAAGGCCTTACTGAGGTCCGTATAGACAACATCCACCGCTTTACTCTCGTCAACTTTCCTAGTAACCTCTTCAAAAATTCAATAAGATTTATCAAACATGACCTTCCATACATAAATCCATGTCGACTGTTCCTAATCAGACCCTGTCTATCCAGATAATTATATATACCAACTCTACTTTCCATTAATTTACCCACCACTGATGTCAAAATTACAGGCCGATAATTGCTAGGTTTACTATTAGAACTCTTTTTAAACAATGGAACCACATGAGCAATACACCAATCCCCTGGCACCATCCCAGTTTCTAATGACATTTGAAATATTTCTGTCCGAGCTCCTGCTATTTCCAGACTAACTCCCTCAAGGTCCTAGGGAATATCCTGTCAGGACCTGGAGACTTATCCACTTCTATATCCCTTAAAAGCACCAATACTTCCTCTTCTGTAATCATCATAGTTTCCATAACTTCCCTACCTGTTTCCCTTATCTTACACAATTCAATATCCTTCTCCTTCGTGAATACCGAAGAAACGAAATTGTTCAAAATCTCCCCCATCTCTTTTGGTTCTACACATAGCTGTCCACTCTGATTCTCTAAGGGACTAATTTTATCCCTCACTATCCTTTTGCTATTAACATAACTGTAGAAACCCTTTGGATTTATTTTCACCTTACTTGTCAAAGCAACCTCGTATCTTCTTTTAGCTTTTCTAATTTCTTTCTTAGATTCTTTTCACATTCTTTATATTCCTCGAGCACCTCATTTACTCCATGCTGCCTATATTTATTGCAGATATCTCTCTTTTTCGGAATCAAGTTTCCAATATCCCTTGAAAACCACGGCTGTCTCAAACTTTTAACCTTTCCTTTCAACCTAACAGGAACATAAATATTCTGTACCCTCAAAATTTCACCTTTAAATGACCTCCATTTCTCTATTACATCCTTCCCATAAAACAATTTGTCCCAATCCACTCCTCCTAAATCCTTTTGCATTTCCTTAAAGTTAGCCTTTCTCCAATCAAAATCTCAACCCTGGGTCCAGACCTATCCTTCTCCATAATTACATTGAAACTATTGTCATTGTGATCACTGGACCCGAAGTGCTCCCCAGCACATACCTCCATCACCTGACCTATCTCATTCCCTAACAGGAGATCCAACACTGCCCCTTCTCTCACGGGTACCTCTATGTATTGCTGCACACATTTTACAAACTCCAAACCACCCAGCCCTCTTACAGTATGGGCTTCCCAGTCTATGTGTGGAAAATTAAAATCTCCCACAATCACAACCTTGTGCTTACTACAAATATTTGCTATCTCCTTACAAATTTGCTCCTCTAATTGTCGCTCCTCATTAGATGGTCTATAATACACCCCTATAAGTGTTACTACATCTTTCCCATTCCTCAATTCCACCAATAATAGCCTCCCTAGATGCGCCCTCTGATCTACCCTGCCAGAGCACTGCTGTAATATTTTCTCTGACAAGCAATGCAACACCTCCCCCTCTTGTCCCTCCGATTCTATCACACCTGAAGCAACGAAATCCAGGAATATTTAGTTGCCAATCACACCCTCCTGCAACCATGTTTCACTAATAGCTATGACATCATACTTCCAGTTATCAATCCATGTTGTAAGCCCATCCACTTTTCTTGTAATGCTCCTAGCATTAAAATAAATGCATTTAAGAATTTTTCCACCTCTTACTCTGTTTATCACTAACAACTTTACTATCTCCTTTTCCTTCCTTCTCCCCTACATCTGTTCCTAGACTCTGGTTCCCCTGCCCCCCCCCCACCCGTATCTACTTTAAATCCACTGCAGCCTCTCTAGCAAACCTACTTGCAAGAATATTTGTCCCCCTCAAGTTCAGATGTAAACCGTCCCACCGGAACAGGTCCCACCTTCCCTGGAAAACTGCCCAATTATCTATAAATCTGAAGCCCTCCCTCCTGCATCACGTCTTCAGCCATGTGTTGATCTACACTAACTTACTATTTCTAAACCCACCTGCACGTGGCACTGGTAGCAATCCTGAGATTGCTATCCTGGAGGTCCTGTCCTTTAACTTGGCGCCTAACTCCCTGAACTCACTTTTCAGGACTTCCTCACTTTTCCTACCCATGTCATTGGTCCCTACATGGACCACGACATCTGGCTGCTCACCCTCCCTCTTGAGAGTACTGAGAACTCGATCCGAGATATTGCAGACCTTGGCACCAGGGAGTCAACAGACCATCTGGGATTCTCGATCTCTTCCACAGAACCTCTTATCTGTCCCCCTAATATCGAATCCCCTATCACTACTTCTCTCCTCTTAATGTAAATGGCAAACAATAATCAGTTTGAAAATACAGCTTTGAAAATATGCACGGTCTATAGAGCCACAGACATATCAGCCCACAGCACATAGGCTTATTACTCAAGAGGTGCAGTGTAAAATAATGGATTGTTTAATTTTGCTTGTTTCAAACTTAGACAACAGGCTAATTTTTTTTTTGTTCAAGGAAGCTTGCAGATCGGATTATCATTCAGCATATCAAATGGCTGATTTGTTAATAGTTTGAAGGATTGTGTACTCAGGCAGTCAGCTTCACCGTGTTAATTGCGGATACCTGGAAACTCTATCTCCATAAGCTTTTACTGCTTATGTGAAAATATATTTGAAAAAATACCATATGGGTGAAGTCACCCAAGTGGCAAAGAAACAGTATAAATGTAGAGATTAGTTAAGCCTTGTTGGGAACGTCGAGAAGCATGACAGAAACATGGGGTGAATGAGAACCTATTCCTCTGTCTTCGATTTCTGCAACTGTGACTGGTTCACCTGCAGTTCATGGGCATGTATTTTTAGTTTATAGGAACTATACCTGTGTTTTGGAAAGACATTATCATTTAGAAATTGTTTGTAATTTGGAAGTTTTTTTATGAGATAAAAATCCTGTGAGTTTTAAATTTGTTTTAATAATGTTGTTTGAATTTAAATGAGTATCACTAAAAATAAATGAATTGTGTTAAAACTATTTTGTTAGCTGGAAGTATCTCCTCCTTGGGTAGGGAGGGGGATCCACTGTTCAAATAGTGGGCATTGCCGTGGAGGATAAACAGAGAAGTGAACTAGTTTTTGAAGAGTCAGCAGTTACAGTATAACCTCCTTTTAGAGAGGATACTCGTGGCTATCTAAATCAGGTCGTCATTTGAGTTAAGGCCTTTGCAGTCAGCAAATCAAAAACCTTCAAAATACAGCCCACTCTATCATAGGAAAAGCCCTCCCCACCATTGAGCATATCCACAAAGAGCGCTGGCACAAGAAAGCAGCATCCAAAATCAAGGACCTTCACCACCCAAGCATGCTCTCTTCTCATTGCTGCTAACAGGAAGGAAGTGCAGGAGCCTTAGGACCCACTCCACCAGATTCAGGAAGAGTCATTACCCTGTAACTATCAGGTTCCTGAACCATTGCAGACAACATCACTCACCTCAACTCAGAACTGATTCCACAACCTATGGACTCACTGCCAAAGTCTCTACAACTCATTTCCTCAGTATTTATTTATTTATTTATTCACACAATTTGTCTTCTTTTACACACTAGTTGTTCATCAGTTTTGTATAGCTTTTCATAAATTATATGGTAAAAATATACATTTTTGTAGATTACAAAAATGCTATTGGATTTCTTTATTTTCCTGAATATACCTGCAAGAAAGTGATTCTCAAAGTAAGATGTGGTGACATTCTGTATTGGTACTTTGAAATTAAGTTAACTTTGAGCTTTCAGACAAGAGAAAATCTGCAGATGCTGGACATCTGAGCAACACATACAAAATGCAGGAAGAACTCAGCAGGCCAGGCAGCATCTATGGAAAAAAGTACAGTCAATGTTTTGGGACAAACCCCTTCGGCAGGACTCCATTTTGAACTTTGAAGTATGAACAAAGACTGACAAACAGCTAATATGCAAAAGAAGACATCTTACAAATTAGTTAAAGTTAAATAAATAATACTGAATTGTAGTATCCTTGTAAGTAAGTCTGTAGCTTGTGGAGTCAGTTTGTGTGAAGTTATCTACACTAGTTCAGGAGCTTGAATCTGAATAGACATTGAACCATGAATATCACCTCACTACTTCTTTATTTTTATTTTTGCACTACTTATTTAATTTAACTCTCTCTCTCTCTCTCTCTCTCTATATATATATATATATATACTGTAATTCACATTTTATTCTATTATTATGTATTGTACTGCTGCTGCAATACAACAAATTTCTTGGCACATGCCAGTGATATTAAACCTGATTCCAATTTTGATACTTGGGAGTGTCACAGTCAAGCTCAAACCTCTCCTCAGAGAGAATTGCTCCAGAATAAGAATGGCAGGCAGCTGTTGGGCCTCTGGGCCAGTGTGGATGGCCTCACTCATGACAGGCTTATTCCTTAATCAAATGGCAAGAAAGCTAATGGCATGTTGGCCTTCGTAACAAGGAGAGTTGAGTATAGGAGCAATGAGGTCCTTCTGTAGTTGTACAGGGCCCTGGTGAGACCACACCTGGAGTATCCTGTGCAGTTTTGATCTCCAAATTTGAGGGAGGATATTCTTGCTATTGAGGGAGTGCAGCGTAGGTTCACGAGTTTAATTCCCGGGATGGCGGGATTGTCATATGTTGAAAGATTGGAGTGACTGGGCTTGTATACACTGGAATTTAGAAGGATGAGGGGGGATATGATTGAAACATATAAGATTATTAAGGGATTGGACACGCTAGAGGCAGGAAGCATGTTCCTGATGTTGGGGGAGTCCAGAACCAGAGGCCACAGTTTAAGAATAAGGGATAGGCCATTTAGAATGGAGTTCAGGAAAAACTTTTTCACCCAGAGAGTTGTGGATCTGTGGAATACTCTGCCTCAGAAGGCAGTGGAGGCCAATTCTCTGGATGCTTTCAAGAAAGAGTTTAGATAGAGCTGTTAAAGATAGTGGAGTCAAGGGATATGTGGATAAGGCAGGAAAAGGGTACTGATTGTGGATGATCAGCCATGATCACAGTGAATGGCAGTGCTGGCTCCAAGGGCAAATGGCCTAATCCTGCACCTATTGTCTATTGTCTATTATTGTCTATTAACCTACAGACTCATTTTCAAGGAATCTACAACTCAGAATACGAGGACACTTCTTTAGAACAGAGATGAGGAAGAATTTCTTTAGCCAGATGATGGTGAATCTGTGAACTCTTGCCACAGACAGTTGTAGAGGCCAAGTCATTGGGTACATTTAAAGTGGAGTTTGATAGGTTCTTGATTAGTCAAGGCATCAAAGGTTACTGGGAGAAGGCAGGAGAATGGGGTTAAGAAGTATGATAAATCAGCCATGATGGAATGGTGGAGCAGAATTGATGGACTAAATGATCTAATTCTGTTCCTACATCTTATAGTCTAACTGCCTTAAAATCAAGAATAAGAACTATTGCAGATATTTCCTCTCTTCATTAAAATAGTTACGATCCTGTAAGAAGTTAATAATAATGATTTAAAATAAGGACCTAAAGAAGGGTCAACTGCTTATTCCTCTTCATAGATGCTGCCTGACCTGTTGAGTTCCTCCAACATTTTGTATCTGTTACTCTGGATTTCCAGCAACTACAGAATCTCTTGTGTTAATAATAATGACTTTCTACCTTAATTTCTCCTTTGAGGAATGCAAGTGGACATTGGATGGCTCACTGTCAATTGGATGACCACATCATGGCTGTCTGTTCCAGCTGTGAGTAGATTATTGCAATTGTTTTTCAACAGATCTTGACTGCAATACCGTCAGGCCCTGGTGATTTGTTGGGTTATAGCTGTTTGATGGCTTTGATGACCTCATGAAGAGTAGGGGGAGCATCTAGCTCGAACAGTATGGGTCGAGGGTGTACTCTGACCAGTGTTTGATGGCTTGGTGATGGTTTCTGGTCTGTTCAGCAGCTCATTGAAGTGCTCTTGCCATCTTTTCATGTGCTCCTACTTCTCAGTGAAGATGGATGTACTGTCCTTGCTCAGGAGCTGTGAGGTGCCTTGTTTTGATGGACCATACACAACCTTGATTGCTTCATAGAAGCTTCTTGAATCATTACAGTCAGCGAAGGCTTGTAACTCCTTGGCTTTATTCGCCCACCACTGGTCTTTCATAGCACTGAGCTGTCTCTGCAAAGTTGGCTTTGCACTGAAAAAGGCACGTTTTTAGGAACTGGAGTTTGGGTGTGGAAGAAGAGCCTGGTGTGCAGCTGCCTTAGCTCCTAGAAGGTCTTGCACGGATTGGTTGCTCACATCAAACCAGTCCTGATGCTTGTGCTTGACTTTCCCCAAGGTGTCCTGGGCAGTGCTGTAGATCATTTCTTTGAAGGCATTCCAGTGCTCAGTAACATAGTCTGGTGGATTCTCAACCAGTCTGCTTAGAGCAGTTTCCATAGAGGATTTCAGGGCATCAGCACACTCACGATGTTTCATTTGGGTGGTGTTCAGCTTTTTGGGTGGTTTGGCAGCATTCAGTCTGTGTGGAGGTTTGATCGGTAGACATAGATCCGACCACACCAGTTGATGATCAGTTGAGCACTCAGCTCCACGCTTAACTCTGGTGATACGAACATCAGCGATGTCTCGTTGTTGGATGATGACATAGTCAATGAGATGCCAGCTTTTAGATCATGGACGCATCCATATGCGTTTGAGCTTGTCTGGCAATCTGAACAGTGTGTTAGTAATGCACAGTTTGAATTCTGTGCACATCAAGAGGAGCAGTAGACCATTACCATTACTGTTGCCAACCCCTTGGCATCCAATCACACCAGGACATACAGTGGACTCCTTGCCAACCCGAACATTAAAGTCTCCCAGCAACAGCAGCTTATCGGAAGTTGCCACGCTACTGATGGTGGTTTCCAGCTCACTGTAAAAAGCCTCCTTGACTTCACTGGGATTAATCAGAGTTGGGGCATAAACGTTGACTATGGTGAGGTGACGTTTTCCTTGCAAAGGTGTACGCAAGGTCTGGATTTGGTCATTTACAGCAACAGGCAGGGTTGGTAGCTTTGTTGCAAGGCATCAAAGCCATCAAACAGCTAAAACCCAACAAAGCACCAGGGCCTGATGGTATCGCAGCTGAGATCTACCAGTATGGTGGTCACACACTGACATCATGCCTGCACTAGCTGTTCACAAAGTTGTGTGGAGCTGCAGAACTACCACAAGACTTCAAAGACGCATCAATCGTGACCATCTACAAGAACAAGGGAGACAAGAGAGACTGCAGCAATTACCGTGGCATCTCTCTTCTATCAGTTGCTGGAAAATGCCTCATGAAGATCAGCCTTAGACGCTTGGTGTCCAATATCAGTGACAACATCCTTCCAGAAAGCCAGTGTGGTTTTCGAACAGGCTGTAGTACAGTGGACATGATCTTTTCACTAAGGCATCTCCAAGAGAAATGTGTTGAGCAGCAGAGAAGTCTCTATGTCACATTTGTTGATCTAACCAAGAGTTTGACTCTGTTAGTAGAGATGGCCTGTGGAAGCTCCTACCAAAATTTGGTTGCCACCCATGACTGACCATCATCATCCATCAGTTTCACAAAGGCATGGAAGGCCGCATCAACATTTGTAGTGAGTTGTCAGACCCATTTCCCATCAGCAACGGTGTAAAGCAGGGTTGTGTTCTGGCTCTCACACTGTTTGGACTATTCTTCACTGCTGTTCTTCAGGATGCCACATCAGACCTGAAGTTAGGGGTCTTCCTACAAACAAAGTCTGATGGCAGGCTCCTCGACTTTGCAAGATTGACAACAAAAACAAAGGTCAGGGACATTGTGGTGCATGAGCTACAGTTTGCTGATGACTGTGCACTGGTTGCCCGCTCTCTCGAAGACTTATAGGAGATCATCAGTCGCTTTGCCAGTGCAGCCAAAAGCTTCAGACTGACAATCAGCCTGAAAAAGACATGTTTTGTACCAACCGGCTCCTGGCTCAAGCTACGAAGAACCAACTGTCCTCATTAATGACGCTCGTCTCAATGCTGTCAACAGGTTTTGCTACCTGGGCAGCATAATAACCTCAGCTTCTCTGGATGCACAGACTGAGTCAAGAACCAGAAAAGCCTGCTTTGTCTTTGGTCAGCTGAAAGATCGAGTTTGGTCACAGAACATCAGGTTGGCCACCAAGTGCAAGGTATACAGGGCCATTGTCATATCAACCTTGTTATACGGATGTGAGACATGGTGCCCATATCAGAGACACTTACGCCGGCTTGACCATCTGCAGCAGCATCACCTACATTCTCTGATGAAGATCACCTGGCGAGACAAGGTCTCCAATATCGAGGTCCTCTCTCGAGCTGGAATGCCAGCAGTTTCAACCTTGGTGATGTCAGCCCAACTGCCTGACGGAAGACTGCCTAAGGACATCTTGTACAGCCAACTTTCCAATGGCACCCAAAAACGAGGAAGCCAGTGACTACGGTACAAGGATGTTCTGCACAGGAGCCTCAAGAAAGCTGATATTGCCCCATCAACGTGGGAGGATCTGGCTCAAGATCGCTCACAGTGGAGGGACGCCATCAGAAAAGGTGTGGATGCTGCTGAGAACAAGTTCAACAAGGCAACAGAGAAAAGGCACAGGAAGCACCACAACACAGCTTCTGCCCCTGCTGCCCCTCCAGGCCTCAACTGACAAGTACGTGGCAAGCAGTGCCTGTCAAGGATGGGCCTGTACAGCCACTCCAGGACGCACATATCAAACCCCACTAACTGACTGAAAGGAACCATCATCATCCTTTGGGATGGATAGCCAGAGAGAGCTCTTCAACAGAACTTCCATTCATAGTACAGCAAAAAATATCCCATGTAGCTTCAAAGGCATGTTGTCAAATTAATTTCCAGCTGCTTGAAGAAATATTAAGGCAGCAGTTTCAAAAGACTGGCCAAAGTGATAGGAATTGTTTGGGAACAGTTACTACCCAACAACCATCAGCTCCTGAACCAGTGTAGATAACTTCATTTATCTCAACACTGAAATGATTCTGCAACCTATGGACTCATTTTCAGCACCCTACTACTCACAGAACCATAGAACCATAGAACATTACAGCACAGAAATAAGCCTTTTGGCCCTTTTTGGCTGTGCCAAACCATTTTTCTTCCTAGTCCCACTGACCTGCAACTGGACCATATGCCTCCATACACCTCTCATCCATGTACCTGTCCAAGTTTTTCTTAAATGTTAAAAGTGAGCCCACATTTACCACTTCATCTGGCAACTCATTCCGCTCTCCCACCACTCTGTGTGAAGAAGGCCCCCCAATATTCCCTTTAAACTTTTCCCCCTTCACCCTTAACCCATGTCCTCTGTTTTTTTTCTCCCCTAGCCTCAGTGGAAAAAACCTGCTCGCATTCACTCTATCTATACCCATCATAATATTACATACCTCTATCAAATCTCCCCTCATTCTTCTACGCTCCAGGGAATAAAGTCCTAACCTATTCAACCTTTCTCTGTAACTGAGTTTCTCAAGTCCCGGCAACATACTTGTAAACCTTCTCTGCACTCTTTCAAACTTATTAATATCCTTCCTGTAATTTGGTGACCAAAACTGCACACATTACTCCAAATTCGGCCTCACCAATGCCTTATACAACCTCACCATAACATTCCAACTCTTATACTCAATACTTTGATTTATAAGGGCCAATGTACCAAAAGCTCTCTTTACAAACCTATCTACCTGTGACGCCACTTTTAGAGAATTTTGTATCTGTATTCCCAGATCCCTCTGTTCTACAGCACTCCTCAGTGCCCTACCATTTACCTTGTATGTTCCACCTTGGTTTGTCCTTCCAAAGTGCAATACCTCACACTTGTCTGTATTAAACTGTATTAAACTCCATTTGCTGTTCTTCAGCCCATTTTTCCAGCTGGTCCAAATCCCTGTACAAGCTTTGAAAACCTTCCTCACTGTCCACTACACCTCCAATCTTTGTATCATCAGCAGATTTGCTGATCCAATTTACCACATTATCATCCAGATCATTGATATAGATGACAAATAACAATGGACCCAGCACTGATCCCTGTGGCACACCACTGGTCACAGGCCCCCACTCAGAGAAGCAATCCTCCACTACCACTCTCTGGCTTCGTCCATTAAGCCAATGTCTAATCCAATTTACCTCTCCATGTATACCTAGCGACTGAATCTTCCTAACTAGCCTCCCATGCGGGACCTTGTCAAAGGCCTTACTGAAGTCCATGTAGACAACATCCACTGCCTTCCCTTCATCCACTTTCCTAGTAACCTCCTCGACAAACTCTAATAGATTTGTAAACATGACTACCACACACAAAGCGATGTTGACTCTCCCTAATAAGTCCCTATCTATCCAAATACTTGTAGATCCTGTGATAAAGTGTGGTGCTGGTAGCGGACCCAAATGCAAGACACAGACACTGAAGTACTAGGAACAGGACTTGAATAGAGTAGGGACGTGACAGGATACAGACCAGGAGCAGGGACAAAAATGCAGACTTGGGCTAGGACATGAACTAGACAGGCAACCCAGACAAGGAACTATGAACTAGGAGCCTGGGCTTGGACTGCAAGCTAGAGACTGGAGAAGGACACAGAACCTGGGTCTTGCCTCGTGCTCAGACCCCAGAACTAGGCAAGGACATGACATGGCTACAGGACAGGACGTGGCTGGGGTCTTGAGGCTTGAGGCTGGAGGCTGGGGTCTTGGAATGCAGAGGCTGATAACTCGGAGGGTGGAGCTCGGAGACAGACTGGGAACTGTACATCAACATAGAGCTGGGACTTATCTTTAACACGACACTAACATGAGACTGGATAGTACATAGACATAGAGCCGGGACTTATCCTTAGACAAGCCAGGACTCAACTTTATCTCCACACCAAGATAGGACAGGTCCCCCCGCAGGGCAACGGCAGAGTGGCCTGACTTACCCCACAGAGGCGAGGACAAGACAAGAAGGATTCCCCCACCCCCCGCAGGGCTACGGCCAAACGGCCTGACTTACTCCACAAAGGTGAGGACAAGAAGAGACAAACACCGAAGAACGACAGACAGTTCCATCTCTGCATCGGGGTTTGTCTGAGTCGCAGTTACGGCCAGCAACCTCGGCTGTCTACAGAAACAGCCAGGTCCATACCTAGCTTGGAGTGGCTGATGGTTACTCAGCTGGCCCAGGAAACGGCCGAATCCATACCGCAAAGACAGCTCCGACTACCGACAGCAAGGCTCCATGAAGTAATGGTTCTCCAACATGGCCTGAAGATGACAAGTGGCCTCTCTAGCCTTCCACCAGCAGGTTGCTCCCAGGGAATCTTGACAAGACGAGCCAGCAGCCTACAGTTGTCCCCAAGGCTACTTATATTCCAAGCCCCAAGATGGGAATCAGGTGCCTATGATTAACCCAGTCAAAACAAGGGACAGCTGGAAGACCGGGAGTCCAGAGTCCACAGACTGGACCGTGGACCGGAATATGGACTTCACGGACCAGACCATGACAAGATCCTACCTCTTACAAGTCCTTCCAATAATTTGCCTACTACTGACGTCAAACTTACCGGCCAATAATTTCCCGGATTACTTTTAGAGCCTTCTTTAAACAACGGAACAACATGAGCTATCCTCCAATGCTCCAGCACCTCACCCATAGATACTGACATTTTAAATATATCTGCCAGGGCCCCTGCAATTTCAACATTAGTCTCCTTCAAGGTCCGAGGGAATACCCTGTCAGGTCCGGGGGATCTATCCACTCTGTTTTGCCTCAAGATAGCAAGCACCTCTTCAATCTGTATAGGTTCTGTCACCTCACTACTTGTTTGCCTTATTTCCATTGACTCCTTGCCAGTTTCCTTAGTAAATACAGACGCAGAAAACCCATTTAAGATCTCCCCCATTTCTTTTGTTTCCATACATAGCTGACTATGATCTTCAAGAGGACAAATTTTATCCCTTACTAACCTTTTGCTCTTAATATACCTGTAGAAGCTTTTTGAATTATCCTTCACCTTGACTGCCAAAGCAACCTCACGTCTTCTTTATGCCCTCCTAATTTCTTTCTTAAGTTTTTTTGCACTTTTTATATTCCTCAAGCACATTATTTGCTCCCTGTTTCCTATACATCTCTCTTCTTCTTTATCAGAGTTCCAATATCCCTTGAGGACCACTTACTCTTATTCACTTTGTCTTTAATCCTGACAGAAACATACAAACACTGCACTCTTAAAATTTCTCCTTTGAAGGCCTCCCGCTTACCGATCACATTCTTGCCAAAGAACAACCTGTCCCAATCCACGCATTTTAGATCCTTTCTCATTTCTTCAAATTTGGCCTTTTTCCAGTTTAGAACCTCAACCGAGGACCAGGTCTATCTTTATCCATGATCAAGTTGAAACTAATGGTGTTATGATCACTGGAACCAAAGTGTTCCCCTACACACACTTCCGTCACCTGTCCTAACTTGTTACCTAATAGGAGATCTAATATTACATCCTCTCTAGTTGGTAACTCTATATATTGATTTAGAAAACTTTCCTGAACACATTTTACAAACTCTAACCCATCTAGACCTTTAACAGTATGGGAGACCCAATCATTATGTGGAAAATAAAAATCCCCTGCTATCACAACTTTATGTTTCCTACAGTTGTCTTCTATCTCTCCGCCGATTTGCTGCTCCAATTCTCACTGCCTATTGAGTGGTCTATACTACAACCCCATTAACGTGGTCATACCTTTCCTGTTTCTCAGCTCCACCCATATGGCCTTGGTAGACAAGCCCTCCAATCTGTTCTGCCTGAGTACTGCTGTAACATTTTCCCTGACTAGCAATGCCACCCCCCATGTTGTTTTTTTACAGCCACCAGGGGAGAGACATTGGAGCCAGTGCACTACATCAGGAGTGGTGTGGCACAATGTCTAGGCTGGATTCAGTGCTGTCCTGCCACCTCCCCCAACTCCAGTGTTCAGTCAGCAGAAAACAAGCTCCGTTTTGGTCATCTGCAGATTTCGGCATTGCTGGATGGCTCAGGTTTGAATTCCTTTATTGCATAGCTGTATCTTTCTATCTTATGCGTGTGATGTGTGCTTTGAGTTGTGCGTGACTGTTGGTACTGTGATTTGCACCTTGGTCCCTGAGTAATGCTGTCTCATTTGTCTGTATTCATGAGTATTCAGGTATGGTTGAGTTATAATTAAAGTTGAATGGAATTGAATTGAACATTCATAAACATACTTGTTTATTTTACTTGCACAGTTTCTCTTCTTTTGCACATCGTTCATTTGTCAGTCTTTGTATATGTATAAATATTCATGTTTGATTGTATTTCTTCATTTCTCTGCAGGAAAATGAATCTCAGATGGTGACATGAACTTACTTTGATAATAATCTTACTTTGAACTTAGAACTTTGAGATATTAAGGATAGTTTAAATAAAGGTCAAGGGAAAAAGTTCTTCTGGTTTGGATTTTGTCAGCTGAGGGCTGCTGAAGGATTTCATGATGAACAAATGGTCAGGATTAGAGGAGCATGGACAACTGGGAGAATAGAGGACCAGAGGAGATCAGAGATGGGGAGTGGTGAGACCACATGGGGATTTCAATGTATTGATGAGAACCTTGTACTCCATGTCTCGACGACATACAAGCACAGGATTGATGTATGAGAGGGATGGCAATAGTTAGCACACACCCAAACTCATGTCTGCTCTTACTGGCTGAGGTCGAAGAGGCAACAACTATATTAGCAGGCTTGTGAGGTCAAGTGAGGTTCCCGAGACCCACAGTATGCCTAGGAAAACCAATGGCAGTAATCATAGAGACCTGTTCCTTGGACATAAATAGATTCCAAGGGAATTATACCTGCCTGGTTTCTATTAAAATGATCTATCCCACAGTAAGTTGGATTACTTGAACAGTGCCCTGGCCATGCATAACCAGATCACAAATGCCTGTTAAAAATAAGAGCAATATGCGATTCATTCATTAAGTCTGTTCCACCATGTCTCGAGGGGGTGACAGAGTTAAATGCAGAGCTGTAATCAATGAAGAGCACCATGATGTATGTATCTCATCATCCAGATGTACCATAGCTGAGTGAAAGGCCAATGAAATTGCATCTGCTGTGTGATGGCAGGCAAACTGTAGCGGATTCAAGTCAGTACTCAGGCAGGAGCTGGCATTCTTCAATACAATCCTCTTGAAGCATTTCATCACGGTGGATGTACGTGTTCCTGGATGATAGTTACTGAGGGGGGTTACTACATTCTTCTCAGGCACTGAAGCATATGCATACCTCAGACTGCCAAAACGAGAGATTGAATATGTCAGTAAATGCTCCAGCCAGTTGATTTGCAATGTGGTTTAGCAATATACATTACCCACCCACTTGACTCAGTGGGGAAGCCGGTGCCAGTAAAGCCACAGATTTCAGGATGACTGTCCCATTAACTATTTGCTGTCTGTGCTAAATAGATCCTTTTAAACTGGTCAAAGCCACTTTCACCTCTATCCACATTGCATGAGGACAGTGAAAGTACCATGGAAACAAACACCCCGATGATCTGAATGGTGTTTACTCTCCCAGCTGGACTCACAATGTGAAATCTCATAGGAAGGGCCAGACAAATCACCCAGAACTAACAAGGCAGTTGAACAGTAGCCTTTGAAGTGGTATTCCAATCACCTATCCAGGAACCCAGAGGCTCTCCCTCAGTGCACAGATTTACAGCTGCCTCAGACCATCATGTAGAACATTTGGCAAAGGACTATGGTGGTAAGGCTGTGACGTACACCAGTGTGTCTCGCCACATGTCTTGCCACCCCTCTGCATGCTCAGTAACTGCACCACCTTAGGAATCCATTCCTTCTACCACACGCTATGCTACAAATGGCGATATACTGATAAATTGCTGGAAACAATTTCAAGTGTTAAAATAGCTATTTTGTGAATCTACAAAACAAACTCAAACATACTTGTGCATTTTTTTTGTTTGTGATTTAATATTTAGACATTTGCAAGTGTAACTGGTCCATCTCTAGCAGCAGTGTCTTCAGCTGAAAAGATTCTGACATCCAAAGTTCCCTAACCTTCTCTACCTACCCCACCATCTCCATTTGTCTGTTAAGATATCTCTTAAATGTACATATACATATATATATACAGAACTGTGCAAAAGTCTTAGGCATGCGTAAAGAAGTTCTGTAAAGCGAAGATGCTTTCCAAAATAATGAAATAAAATGTTTCTAAATATCAAAAAACATTACTATAAAGAGCAGTAAACAATAAAAAAACAAAATCAAATCACTTGTTGATGTGACCACCCTTTGCTTTTAAAACTGCATTTATCCTCTTAGGTACGCTGTCATACAGTTTTAAGAAAATTGGCTGGGGGGTTGTTTCAAGTATCTTGGAGAACTTGCCACAGTTCTCCAGACTTTGGCTGTCTCACTTGCTTCTGTCTCTCCAGGTAATCCCAGACAGATTCGATGATGTTGAAATCAGGTCTCTGTGGAGGCTGTACCATCTGTTGCAGAACTCCTTTCTCTTCTTTTTCACTAAAGATAGTTCTTTATGACCTTGTCCGTGTATTTGTCCAAGAGTATAGAAGAGAACAGCACAGGAACAGGCAACTCAGCCCACAATGTTGTGCCAAACGTGCTAAAAAGCAAAATCAAAAAACGCCCAAACTAATTCCTCCAACCTACACCATGTCAATATCACTCCATCTTCCTTACATCCATGTGTCATCCACATGTCTCTTAAAAGCCTCTAATATATTTGCCTCTACCACCATAACAGGGAGTGGATTCAAGGCATCCACCACTCTCTGAGTAAAAAACTTACCTTTCACATCGCACACATTCATCTGTGTAGTTCTCTCTGTCTCTGTCTCTCTCTCAATACATATATATAATTTGTCAAAGCTTTAGCTCTGGAATTTCCTTGTGTGCCTTGGTACCAGTTGCCTTTTTGTTACTACTCTTGATGCACCATGCACCATTTGGTCATCTCTTGCGCTAGGGATTCTAAAGATTAAAGGTTACCTTTATTTGTCACATGTACATTCGAACATCAGAACATACAGTGAAATGCATCATTTGAATAAACAACCACAACTCCAAGGATGCCATCCAATTTCTGAATGGACGGTGAACCCATGATCACTACTTCACAAATTTTTGTTTTTTTTTTACTATAATTCATAGTTTTATCTATTATTAAGTATTGTATTTTGCTGCTGCAAAGATGACAAATTTCGTGACATACGCTGGTGATATTAAATCTGATTCTGATTCTGATGTCATGGGGGCAAGAGGCCTGAAAGTGTCACCATATTCCTGACACCAAACTAGCATAGACCATAAGACAAAGGAGCAGAAGTCAGCCATTCGGCCCATCAAGTCTGCTCCTCCATTTAATCATGAGCTGATCCATTCTCCCATTTAGTCCCACTGCCCCGCCTTCTCACCATAACCTTTGATGCTCTGGCTACGCAGATACCTATCAATCTCTGCCTTAAATACACCCAATGACTTGGCCTCCACTGCTGCCCGTGGAAACAAATTCCATAGATTCACCACGCTCTGACTAAAAAAGTTTCTTCGCATTTCTGTTATGAATGGGTGCCCTTCAATCCTTAAATCATGCCCTTTCGTACTAGACTCCCCCATCATGGGAAACAACTTTGCCACATCCACTCTGTCAATGCCTTTCAACATTCGAAATGTTTCTATGAGGTCTCCCCTCATTCTTCTAAACTCCAAGGAATACAGTCCAAGAGTGGACAAACGTTCCTCAAATGTTAACCCTCTCATTCCCGGAATCATTCTAGTGAATCTTCTCTGTACCCTCTCCAACGTCAGCACATCCTTTCTCAAATAAGGAGACCAAAACTGCGCACAGTACTCCAAGTGAGGTCTCACCAGCACCGTATAGTCCCTCAACATCACATTCCTGCTCCTATACTCTATTCCTCTAGAAATGAATGCCAACATTGCATTCGCCTTCTTCACCACCGACTCAACCTGGAGGTTAACCTTAAGGATATCCTGTACGAGGACTCCCAAGTCCCATTGCATCTCAGAACTTTGAATCTTTTTCCCATTTAAATAATAGTCTGCCCATTTATTTCTTCTGCCAAAGTGCATAACCATACACTTTCCAACATTATATTTCATTTGCCACTTCTTTGTCCATTCTTCCAATCTATCCAAGTCTCTCTGCAGACTCTCTGTTTCCTCAGCACTACCGGCCCCTCCACCTATCTTCGTATCGTCAGCAAACTTAGCCACAAAGCCATCTATTTCATAATACAAATCGTTGATGTACAATGTAAAAAGAAGCCACCCCAACACGAACCCCTGTGGAACACCACTGGTAACCGGCAGCCAACCAGAATAGGATCCCTTTATTCCCACTCTCTGTTTCCTGCCAATCAGCCAACGCTCTATCCACGTATGTAACTTTCCTGTAATTCCATGGGCTCTTATCTTGTTAAGTAGCCTCATGTGTGGCACCTTGTCAAAGGCCTTCTGAAAATCCAAATATACAACATCCAATGCATCTCCCTTGTCTAACCCACTTGTAATTTCCTCAAAAAAAATTGTAATAGGTTTGACAGGCGGGATTTTCCTTTAAGGAATCCATGCTGAGTTCTGCCTATCTTGTCATATGCCTCCAGGTACTCTGTAACCTCATCCTTGACAATCGACTTAAACAACTTCCCAACCACCGATGTCAAGCTAACAGGTCTATAATTTCCTTTTTGCCTCCTTGCCCCCTTCTTAAATAGCAGAGTGATGTTTGCAATCTTCTAGTCCGCTGGAACCATGCCAGAATCTATCGACTTTTGAAAGATCATCGCTAATGCCTCCGCAATCTCCACAGCTACTTCCTTCAGAACACAAGGGTGCATTCCATCTGGTCTGGGAGATTTATCTACCTTTAGACTATTCAGCTTCTGGAGTACTTTCTCTGTCGTAATTGTGACTGCGCACACTCCTCTTCCCTGCCAGCCTTGAGTGTCTGGTATACTGCTGATGTCTTCCTCGGTGAAGACTGATGCAAAATACTCGTTCAGTTCCTCCGCCATCTCCTTATCTCCCATTACAATTTCTCCAGCATATTTTCTATCGGTCCTATATCTACTCTCACCTGTCTTTTACTCTTTATATACTTGAAAAAGCTTTTAGTATCCTCTTTGATATTATTTGCTAACTTCCTTTCATAGTTAATCTTTTCCCTCTTAATGACCTTCTTAGTTTCCTTTTGTAAGCTTTTAAAAACTTCCCAATCCTCTGTCTTCCCACTAATTTTTGCTTCCTTGTATGCCCTCTCCTTTGCTTTAACTTTGGCTTTGACTTCTCTTGTCAACCACGGTTGCATCCTTTTTCCACTCGAAAATTTCTTCTTTTTTTTGGAATATACCTGTCTTGCACCTTCCTCACTTCTCGCATAAACTCCAACCACTGCTGCCCTGCCGTCCTTCCCGCCAGTGTCCCTTTCCAGTCAACTTTGGCCAGTTCCTCTCTCATGCCACTGTAATTTCCTTTACTCCACTGAAATACCGACAAATCAGATTTCGGCCTCTCTTTTTCAAATTTCACAGTGAACTCAATCACGTTATGATCACTGTCTCCTAAGGGTTCCTTCACCTCAATCTCTCTAATTACCTCCGGTTCATTACACAATACCCAATCCAGTACAGCCGATCCCCTAGTGGGCTCAACAACAAGCTGTTCTAAAAAGCCACCTCGCAGACATTCTACAAATTCTCTCTCTTGAGATCCAGTGCCGACCTGATTTTCCCAATCCACTCGCATGTTAAAATCCCCCACAATTATCATAACACTGCTCTTCTGACAAGCCTTTTCTATTTCCAGTTGTAATTTGTAGTCCACATCCCTGCAGCTGTTTGGAGGCCTATAAATAACTGCTATCAGGGTCCTTTTACCCCTATGATTTCTTAGCTCAACCCATAAAGATTCTGCACCTTCTGATCCTATATCACCTCTTTCTAATGATCTAATATCATTTCTTACCAATAAAGCCACGCCTCCCCCTCTGCCTACCTTCCTATCCTTCCGATACACAGTGTATCCTTGGACGTTCATGCTGACACGTTGCTAATCCTTACCTGTAGAACCTTGGAAGGAGGGACGAAACTGGAGTCTCGCACACAAACACCACACAATTACGGGGGAAATGTACAAACTCTTCATTCGTAGTGGAGGGAATTGAACACTGACTGCTGGGGCCGTTAAGGCATTATGCTAACCACTATGCTACCATGCTGCCCAGTATTTAGGTTAATGTTTATTGCTACAAGTGATAAATATAACTCTGAAGCTCAGGGATATAATGGATGCTGTTGTCCATTGCACCCTCATCTCAGACACAACGATAATAAGGATCAATTTCATTCACCAGATACGTTTACCTGTATCAAGAATTTTCTGAGGTTGTTTCATGCAACAAAAAATTACACCATTCACCAATGTTAAAGAAGAAAGAATTGAATAAAAATAAAGTTGCAGGTTAAAGTATTGTAATGCCCTAGTAATGGTTTCATTGCTAATGTTGTCAGGTATTTTGTGTAATGGTCTTTCTATAGGAGCAGTGTTTGGGTTACGGTTAGAGATAACAGGTACTTCAGAATGTGAGCCGTCCAATCAGGGGAGCAGGTTTCTTTAGTGTGCCTGACACCACTGTGAGCTTTGGTCTTTGTTTGGCAGGAGATGATGAGAGAAGACGCTGGAGAGAACAAGTCGTAGGATTTGACCTAGTGGGGACTGTGATTCAATGGAGCAGGGTGCTGAGTTCTACTGAGGATCGGTGAAAATGACTTTTGGACGAGTTGAGCTCCAACCTGTGCACATTTGACTGTTTAATTATAACAGGCCTGCTTTGTTTTTTTTCCTTTCTTTTCTTCACTAACTAATTAGTTAAGACTTCTTTTAATTACAGGTTTCCCCGCCATCCAAAAGTAGAGCGTTCCTATGAAACGGTTCGTAAGCCGAAATGTCGTAGAGCGAAGAAGCAATTACCATTTATTTATATGGGAAAATTTTGTGAGTGTTCGCAGATCCAAAAATAACCTACCAAATCATGCCAAATAACACATAAAACCTAAAATAATAGTAACATATAGTAAAAGCAGGAATGATATGATAAATACACAGCCTGTGTAAAGTAGAAATACTTTTCCATAATCATTACTGCACTGTTCTCCGTAGCGAAAATCTCACACAATCGCCGCCGGCAGAAAATCTCACGCAAGCGCTGTTGGCAAAAACACTCTCTCCAGTAACCTTTAAGCTATGAAACTGCCAAATCATACCAAATAACACGTAAAAATACACAGCCTATATAAAGTAGGTTCAGCGCTGAGCACACTGATGGTGTTTTAGACTGAGTCATTGCAGGTTGGCTGATGCAGTGGCCCCCACCCTCCAGGCCACTGACCGATACATTGCTGTGAAGCATGCAGGGGTCCAGCGGCAGCCGGGAGGCATCCCAGCACATCTTTAAGAAAAAAGCCGAAATAAACATGCTAATTAATTAGGTGCCGCCCGACATGTAATTGTCGGCCCAGGTCATAGACGACGCAGTCGGAAATCGGCACTGATCTGGGCCGACAATTACATGTCAGGCGGCACCTAATTAATTAGCATGTTTATTTTGGCTTTTTTCTTAAAGATGTGCTGTGTACCTCCTGGCTACTGCTGCATTCTCCGTGAATTGGTACAGTATCTGTCTGCGGCCTGGGTGTTGGGGTGGTGGGACACTGGGGTGTCATCTCATCGTCTGTTTCCATTAGGGCAGGCAGCTCATCTTCTTCTATGTCTGCCTGCCTCGATGTCGAATGTTGAGGTTCGTCATCTGAGGATGTAACTAGTAGAGTGGATAGGGGAGAACCAGTGGATGTGGTATATTTGGATTTTCAAAAGGCTTTTGACAAGGTCCCACACAGGAGATTAGTGTGCAAACTTAAAGCACACGGTATTGGGGGTAAGGTATTGGTGTGGGTGGAGAATTGGTTAGCAGACAGGAAGCAAAGAGTGGGAATAAACGGGACCTTTTCAGAATGGCAGGCGGTGACTAGTGGGGTACCGCAAGGCTCAGTGCTGGGACCCCAGTTGTTTACAATATATATTAATGACTTGGATGAGGGAATTAAATGCAGCATCTCCAAGTTTGCGGATGACACGAAGCTGGGTGGCAGTGTTAGCAGTGAGGAGGATGCTAAGAGGATGCAGGGTGACTTGGATAGGTTGGGTGAGTGGGCAAACTCATGGCAGATGCAATTTAATGTGGATAAATGTGAAGTTATCCACTTTGGTGGCAAAAATAGGAAAACAGATTATTATCTGAATGGTGGCCGATTAGGAAAAGGGGAGGTGCAACGAGACCTGGGTGTCATTATACACCAGTCATTGAAAGTGGGCATGCAGGTACAGCAGGTGGTGAAAAAGGCGAACGGTATGCTGGCATTTATAGCGAGAGGATTCGAGTACAGGAGCAGGGAGGTACTACTGCAGTTGTACAAGGCCTTGGTGAGACCACACCTGGAGTATTGTGTGCAGTTTTGGTCCCCTAATCTGAGGAAAGACATCTTTGCCATAGAGGGAGTACAAAGAAGGTTCACCAGATTGATTCCTGGGATGGCAGGTCTTTCATATGAAGAAAGACTGGATGAACTGGGCTTGTACTCGTTGGAATTTAGAAGATTGAGGGGGGATCTGATTGAAACGTATAAGATCCTAAAGGGATTGGACAGGCTAGATGCGAGAAGATTGTTCCCGATGTTGGGGAGGTCCAGAATGAGGGGTCACAGTTTGAGGATAGAGGGGAAGCCTTTTAGGACCGAGATTAGGAAAAACTTCTTCACACAGAGAGTGGTGAATCTGTGGAATTCTCTGCCACAGCAAACTGTTGAGGCCGGTTCATTGGCTGTGTTTAAGAGGAAGTTAGATATGGCCCTTGTGGCTACAGGGGTCAGGGGGTATGGAGGGAAGGCTGGGTTCTGAGTTGGATGATCAGCCATGATCATAATAAATGGCGGTGCAGGCTCGAAGGGCCGAATGGCCTACTCCTGCACCTATTTTCTATGTTTCTATGTTTCTATTTCTTTGTAAGGACTCAAACCATCTTGCAAATATCCCCTAAACCTATGTACCCTTTCAAAATTAAAGTCGTACTTTATCATTGAGGCAAAAATCTCACGTAGTTGCTTCACTTTCGCTACTGCATTCGGTTTCGATTGTTATCCTTTCCTCTTCCAATTGTATCCTCTCTTCATCTATCAGATCTTGGTCATGCAATGCCAAAACCTCTTCAACATCATCTTCGTCAGCTTCCACAAGCCAAACTCACGTTATCCTTACTTCATTCACCACAATCAAAACGCTTAATTATGTCTAGTTTTACGCTAAGTGTAACACCCTTACAAGCTCTTTTAGACTTTTCCAACACCATAGAACTCATCTTGCAAACAGCTGCTCACAGGCACGTGTTAAAGCAATGCCGTTCTGAATCCGGGGGAGAGCAGCTGCTTGGGGCGCGCACTGCCTTTTATCGCGCGCAGCTTTTTTTTCGTAACAGTGAAAACACCTTCTGAAAGCGAAAACAGGGTACTAATGTAGGTCTTTCATAACAGTGAGGTTTGGTAAAGCGAACGTTCGAAAAGCGGGGGACACCTGTATATGCAGTGTGCAGTCTGTTATTTCCTGGCAACAAGTTGTAACAGGGCAGCAAATCACACAACATTCACACAAGCTAGGCTTGGGTGGGAAAAACATCCCACTTTCATGGATTTGGCAGGACGGGAGTGTGTATTCCCTGGACGGTGGTCTGAGTACCGTGGGTCTTTCAGCGCAGAGTTAGAAGCTGCCAGTGAACGTTAGTGAGCCATTTCCAAAGAATCCCAAGAAAACAGTGGTTCCATTGTGGGGTTATCGTGCGGGATTGATTTCGTTGGATGCTGTGTGATTGCCCTGAGCATTGATCCAGTGGGTTGTTGTGTTGTCTCCTTAAGTCTGTGTTAAACTATTGTCTGGTAAAGTGATTAAGATATGGGGTTATGGATGCCACAGGGGTTGAGCAGTTGTGTGAATCAGTGGGATTACTGGTAGAAAGTGCATGTGTATTGAATAGAGTGGATATTTGTAGCCCCAATGAATTGTTGATTAGGACTCTTCTGTTAAAGCATTAGGAACAGTTACAATCATAGAGCGGAGGTTTGACAAAATGGCGGGCAAAGACTTTGTTTTAGCTCAGACAAGCGCTGATGTAACAGCAGTGGATCTGCCTGGTACTATTGGCGCCCCCCGGGAGGGGGGCTATGGGCTGTCCGTACTTTCCGAGAAGAGGAGAGTGTAGTCAAGGGATTCCTGTGTAGCAAGGGGAAGGAGTGGTCTGATCTGGAAGGTCGAATGAGTCCTCCAGTGAGGGGTATTGGCCCTTATATCCCTGGTAAAATGACAAAGTGCACTGGTGGAGAGTCCCCGCTGCTGTAGGCTCAGGATGTTCTCGGGGACAAAGCCCAGCTCTGATGGTGAGGAGGAGTATGAAATGAGGACAGAACAGACCTCTCAGATACTGGATGAGTGGCAGTGCTCTGATGATGTTTCAAAGGTTTCAAAGGTACATTTAATGTCAGAGAAATGTATACAATATACATCCTGAAATGCTTTTTCTTCGCAACATCCACGAAAACAGAGCAGTGCCCCAAAGAATTAATGACAGTTAAATGTTAGAACCCCAAAGTCATCCCCCCCGCTCCCCTCCCTCCCATGCATAAGCGGCAGCTAGCAACAATCCCCTCTCCCACCACTGGCAAAAAAAAGCATCTTCACCCACCTCCGAGCACTCAAGTGTACAGCAAAAGCAACAACAAAGACACAGACTTGCAGTGCTCCAAAGAGTACGTGATCACTCGATATACGACATACCACAGGCTCTCTCTCTCCCTTATAAGGGAGAAAGAGATGTCTCCATTTCACAGCAAGAGGGGAGACACAACAAACAACTCACTGGTTTATGATGTCAAAAGTCTGTTTTGTCTCTTTCTCTGAGCTCTGTGCCCTAAGATTTCAGGTCTCCGGGCACACAGCAAAGGTCCTCTGGCTCCCACACACACCGGTCTGTCCGTCTCCAGAGCCACAAGGTCCAAAGCCTCCAAAGGCGAGCTGAATTCTTAAGCTGTGCCCTTGGCATGTCAGATAACGGCCAGTCATGAAGCCTCGAGAGCGGGTCCCATTCCCACATAGATCGAAGTCAGTGTGTAACTCCAGGTCAGGGTCTTTAAAAGAGCACTGAAAGGGAAAAATAGAGATATTAAAGATGGAAATAGAGCTTTTTCCGAAGATGCAAGCTAAGGAGCCGCTGTTTAGCACCACCTTGACTAAGCCCCGCCCTGCAAATTAACAGTAAAAAGACGGTGACTGGGAGAGAATCTGAGAGGTCTGGCTACTAAAGACCCAGAACCCTGTGGCTATTTTCATGGGCTGTGTGGAAGCACTAGAAAACATTCTTGGCATGACGGCAAGCACAGTGGAGCCTATAAGGGGGTTTAGGAACATGTTTCAGGAGAAGGGGAGGAACTTTTCCCCCTATGTTTTTCAGCTAGAGAGACTGCTGAGTTGCTTGCGGTGTAGAGGGGCCATTTGAACGGCTGAGGTGAATCAGTTAAGGATGGACCAAGTGGCAGAAGTCGCACAGTCACAGGAAATGATCACTTGTGGTCTCTGAATGTATCATAAGACGCGCCCACCACCCTCATTTGTTGAGCTGATCAGATAAGTAAGAGAGGTGGAGAATGTAATGGAGGCACGGGAGGGTACAGTCCTCAGTAGTAGGGTACAGCCCTCAGTAGTAGCCCCTATTGCTGAAGTGACCACTGATAGCCCACCCCAGGGGTGGTAAAGGAGCTCATGGCAGAGTTTAGAACTGGGATGTCCCAGTTGTTATCTGCATGTGGGGGTGACAAAGCTGACAGGGAGTGGAACCTCCTGAGGGGACAGACTAAGCAGAGCACTGCTAGTGTATGAGGTCCCGTGAGAAGGGGAGCAATTGATATTGTCTGTTATAACTGTGATGAAGAGGGACTCTTCAGGCGGGAGTGTGAACGGCAGGAAAACCCTTGGCGAGTGAGCCCCCGGGTGCCTAAGTGGAGAGAAACTTAGAAGAGACCCAATGAGGGAATGGCCTGGCGTCTCGGGGGAACACATTCAAATCAACATATCAAAGAACACCCTAAAGCAAAAAACCCTATTCCTAGGGTTTTTAACCTAACCCGGTCGAGAGGGGCGAAGTTTCAATTCTTGTGGGAACAACTACTCCTATTGTGAGGAGGCAAGTGGGAGCCTGCAAGGAGAAAGTTGGAGACAGCTTTCTGAAAACGTTGTCCATTCACTGTGTTCTGAGCTGCTTTTGAGAATGAGCATAGACGAGGGACTGTGTGGTTCACCCAGTCCAAACCAGTCGTGTTACGACCCAGGGAAGTAAGTAGCTAGAGGGACAGGAAGCCCCAGATTTCCAGAATGCCTGATGCCGAGACCCTCCTGGTGGACGCTCCGGAAGACCACGAAGAGGAGTCATGCTTACCTGCTGGGGTACTGGTGAGGTCCGAACTGCAGAAGCCCTCAGTTGTACAGGTGAACCCGATGACAGTGAGTGTCAGGAACACCTCGGTGAGGGAGGTGACTCTCGGGGGGGGGCCACGATGCCAATAATGCACCTTTTTCGGGTGACGGTAATGTCTAGTGTTCCTGTGAGACAAGTCAGGAAGAAACTCCCTCTGAGAAAGGGAAAGTTGACAGCCAAGTCGTTCAACTATGGGGACTCCCCAGTACCTGGAGGTTTGAAGAGGAGATTGACAGAGATGTTAAAGCTGTAAGGTGTCTTTTCTACTGACAAGTTTGATGTGGGTTGTTCCAAGAGCACGGGTCACACATTCCGGGTGACTGAGGATATCCCGTTTAGAGAAAGATCACAACGACTGGCCTTCGCTGAGGTGGGGGATGTTCAGTAGCATCTGCAGAAGCTGATGGAAGCTGGGATCATCAGTGAATCCAGAAGCCCTTATATGTGTCCAATAGTGGTGGTAAGGAAGAAGAATGGGTCCATACGAATGTGTGTTGACTATTAGACTCTGAACAGGCATACAGTCCCCGACCAGTATATGATCCCAAGAAACAAGGATGCGTTAGCCTGCCTGAGTGGAGCAAAGTAGTTCAGTGTGTTGGACTTGAGGAGTGGGTATTATCAGATACATATATAGAGGGGAGGAGAAGATGGTGGCGCGACACAGCGCACACGGCCGCTCCGAAATGATATCGTATTTGTTAAATCCTGATTTGATGGAGACAGCCGTGAAGAAGCACGGAGGAACATCTGGAGAAACTTCTGAAAGGCCCAGTTCGCTGCCGCTGCTACTGTGCGATTGAGAATCTCCGGAGGGGAAGGCCCCAAATCTTCGGCTTTGCCTATTGCCTGTTGCCTGGGCTGGGGTCGAAGCTCTCGGCAGAGATGGTGCTCGGTGCTCAGTGTCGGAGGGCTGGTTGGAGGCTCGAAATTTTCAGACTGACTCAGAGTCGGACTGTGGTTGGGGTGTTTCCAGGATGCTGCATCGGCAAGTTTGCAGTGCTGGAAGCTCATGACGGAGAGTTTCTCCCTTCAACTGTTTGCGTGAGATGATGGGACTTTCAAGAGACTTTGAGACTTTTATTTTACCCTGCCCATGGTCTGTTCGTCATCAAATTATGGTATTGCTTTGCACAGTTATAACTATATGTTATAATTATGTGGTTTTCACCAGTTTTTTTTTAGTCTTGGTTTGTCTTGTGTTTCTGTGATATCATTCTGGAGGAACAAATTGTATCATTTCTTCATGCATGCATTACTAAATGACAATAAAAGAGGACTGCGTGCCCTCATAATCTAATCTCATCTAATATTAGAGCACATTACAGGCCCTTCGGCCCACAATGTTGTGCTGACCATGTAACCTACTCTAGAAACTGCCTAGGATTTCCCTAGCACGTAGCCCTCTATTTTTCGAAGCTCCACGTACCTGTCGAAGAGGCTCTTAAAAGACCTAATTGTATCCGCTTCCACCACCACCGCCAGCAGTGCATTCCATGCACCCACCTCTCTCTGTATGAAAAACTTACCCTTGACATCTCCTATTTCCAAGCATCTTAAAACTATGCTCCCTTCTGTTAGCCATTTCAGCCATGGGAAAAAGCTTCTGGCTAGCCACACGGTCACCTCTCATCTTCTGTCACTCCAAGGAGAAAAGGCCAAGTACACTCAACCTATTCTCATAAGGTACACCCTCCAATCCAGGCAGCATCCTTGTAAATCTCTCTCTATAGTATCCACATCCTTCCTGTAGTGAGGTGACCAGAACTGAACACAGTACTCCAAGTGGGGTCTGACCAGGGTCTTATATCATGAATTCAGTCCCACAGTTGATGAATGCCAACACACCATACGCCTTCTTAACAACACTGTCAACCTGCGCAGCAGCTTTGAGCATCCTATCGGTATGGACCCCAAGATCTCTCAGATCCTCCGCATCACCAAGAGTCTTACCATTAATATTATATTGTCTTCAAATTTGACCTACCAAAATGAAGCACTTCGCACTTATCTGGGTTGAAGTCCATCTGCTACTTCTCAGCCCAGTTCTGCATCCTATCGATGTCCTGCTGTAACCTTTGACAACCCTCCAGACTATCTCACCACACCCCCAATCTTTGTGTCATCAACAAATTTACTAACCCACACTTCTAATCCTTCATCCAGGTCATTTATAAAAATCACAAAGAGGAGGGGTCCCAGAACAGATCCCTGTTGAACACCACTGGTCACCGACCTCCATGCAGAATACGAACCATCTACATTGACTCTTTTCCTTCTGTGGTCAAGCCAGTTCTGGATCCATAAAGCAAGGGCTCCTTGGATCCCATGCCTCCTTACTTTCTGAAGGAGCCTGGTATGGGGAACCTTATCAAATGCTTTACTGAAATCCGTATACACTATATCCACTGCTCTACTTTCATCAATGTATTTTGTTATATCCTCAAAGAATTTAATCAGACTTGTAAGGCACAACCTGCCCTTGACAAAGCCATGCCGACTATCCCTAACCAGATTATGTTTCTCCAAATGCTCATATATCCTGCCTCTCAAGATCTTCTCCAACAACTTGCTTACCACTGAAGTAAGACTCGCTGGTCTATAATTTCCTGGGTTTTCTCTACTCCCTGTCATGAACAAGGGAACAACATTTGCAACCCTCCAATCCTCTGGTACTTCTCCCATCCCTATTGATGATGCAAATATCATTGCAAGAGGCTCAGCAAACTCCTCCCTCGCTTCTTACAGTAGCCTGGGGTACATCTCATCCGATTCTGGTGACTTATCTAACTTAATGCTTTCCAAAAGCTCCAGCACATTCTACAATTGCCAAGGTTCCTGGTTAATACTGAAGCAAAGTATTTATTAAGTACTCCTGCTACCTCTTCTGACCCATGCACACATTTCCACTGTCACACCTGATTAGTCCTATTCTCACACTTCTCATCCTCTTGCTATTTACATACTTGTAGAATGCCTTGGGGTTTTCCTTAATCCTGCTCACCAAGGCCTTCTCATGGCCCCTTCTGGCTCTCCTAATTCCATTCTTAAGCACCTACCTAGCAAACTTATAACTTTCACTAGAGGTGTGACAGTACCTAGTTTCTTGAACCATTCATAGGCTTTTCTTTTCTTCTTAACTAGACTTCTTAAAGATACCCATGAGTGAGGCTGAGAAAGAGAAGATGGCATTCATATATCAACTTGGATTTTTCCAGTTTGTAAAGAAATGCCCCAGGGCATATTGGGAGACCCGGCTACTTTCCAGTGTGCCATGGAGAAAACAGTGGGGGTTATGAACGTGCTTGAGGTGTTGGTGTACCTGGATGATCTCATAGTATTGGGATCCACTTTGGAGGAACATAAAACAAAGCTACTGAAGGGTGCTGGGCCACCTGAAAGATGAAGGGTTAAAACTTTCCCTGGACAAGTGCTAGTTCTGTAAGATGTCTGTCAACTGTCACCTTCTGAACGAAACTACTCCACACACAAATTGGAGTTCGTGGCATTAAAATGGGCTGTGGTGGATAAGCTAAGTGACTATCTATGTAGTGCCAAGTTGGAGGTGAGGACGGACAATACGTTAACTTGTAACCCGACCTCGGCAAAATTGGATGCCACAGGCCATCAGTGGTTGGCAGTGTTGTCTGCCTATGATCTCAGCCTGAAGTACTGGCCAGGGAGTCAGAACATGGATGCCAACGTATGCATGAAGTGCTGGACAGGGACAGAGAGTGGGAGAGCTTTCCTGCACCTGGAGTCAAAGCAATGTGCCAGTTTTCCACCATGGGGAAGGCAGAGGCAAGGCCAGGGCAGAATGGAACAGAGGATCATCTGGGAGCTTCTGGTTGTGCCATTCCACATGCTTACTGCAACCTGACTGCTCTGAACACAAAGCAGTTGCCTGAATTGAGTCCTGGGGAAGTGGCCGCTGCTCAGTGAGATGACCCATGCATTCGTACTGTTTGGTCAGCAGTCGAGAAAGGGGACATGGCCCAAGCCAACAAGATGAAGCACTCTGCGGTGTCTCTACTACTAAGAGAATGGACCAGATTGGAGTTGAGGAACCAGATTCTTTTCCAGGTCACATCACCTCCAGACAGGCCTCAGCTTTCCCAGCTGGTTCTGCCAGAGAAGCCTTGGAGGATTGTGTTGAAGTCACTTCATGTTGATTCAGGTCATCTGGGGGTTGACAGGACCTATGAATTGGCCAGAGATTGGCTCTACTGGCCCCAAATGAGGCCGGAAGTCAAAGAGTGCTACAAGTCGTGCATTCAATGTATATGGAGGAAGAGCCGCTCTGTTAACCCATTTGCAGAGTGCGGGGCCATTTGATCTGGTATGTATGGATTTCCTATCAACAGAGCCTGATGCCAGCAATATGGCGAATGTCTTGGTCATTACGGATCACTACACCAGATATGCGTAAACCTTCACTCGAAAGGATCAGAGCGTGTTCACCGTGGACAAAGTTTTATGGGAAAAGTATTTCATTCATTATGGCCTCCCCAGATGAATACATAGTAATCAGAGAAGGGATTTCAAAAGCAGGCTCATACATGAGTTACTGAGCATGCTTGGAGTCAAGAAATCGAAGACTACGCCTTATCACCCGCACGGTGATCCCCAGCCC
The DNA here is from genome assembly GCF_963921235.1 of Mobula hypostoma. NCBI lineage: Eukaryota > Metazoa > Chordata > Chondrichthyes > Myliobatiformes > Myliobatidae > Mobula > Mobula hypostoma. The sequence continues at coordinate 80,764,678 of NC_086105.1, read as the reverse complement.
GAGAGATTCAACCAGACGTTGCTAGATAAGCTCGGAACCCTGGAGATCAGTAAGAGGAACAAATGGAGTCAGCATATTGGGCATCTGGTCCACTGCTACAACTGTACACAAAATGAAGCTACTGGGTACTCGTCGTTTTATCTGATGTTAGGCATGAATCGAGGTTGCCCGTTGACCTCTGAGGATGGGAATGAACCTGTCAAGATTCTCCATTGGAACCATCTGCTACCTCTGGGGCAAGAGGTACATGTTGACCCAGAGCCTGACCTGGACCATACACCTAGTAACAGGACTCTGTGGTGACGTAGAAGAACTGAAGGAGAAACAGTGGAAAGGACTGGACTAGACGTAACCACTGAATGCGATATGGCTCGGAGAATGAGGAAATGGGGGTGTGGTATATGCTGCCCTTTGCAAATTCCCCAATAATTGACAAAGAGATTCCCAACCCTTCTCAAGCTGAGGCAGATGAAATTAGGGGAACCGAAGGTGGGCAGGCAGGTTTGCAGTTAGACATTGACAGGAGACTTGACTCTAAAGTAGATGGGCATGAAGCTGAGCTCAGCCGAGTGACAAGGGGACCTGAATGGGAGGCATGAGTAATGGACATGAAGGGGCCTCCCCGCATAGACAGTAAAAATCCCAGGGAATGTCTGAAACTGAAGCAGTAGATTATGGGTCTCAAAGAGTCAGAAAATCCCCAGCCTATGTCACACCTGTGGAACAGAATCTAGCACCTATCCCATTGGTGAGATATGAGGTCATGAAATTTCTGTGTGAATTTGTGTTATTCATGAAGGGGTGATAATTTACCTCGAAGTCATGAGGACATGACTATTTTTGGTGGGGAAGAGTGTAATGTCCTGGTAAAGATTTCATTGCTAACGTTGTAGGGTATTTCATGCAATGGTCTTTCTGCAGAAGCAGTGTTTGGGTTATGGTTAGAGATAATGGGCCCCTTTTGTTTTTTTTTCTTTCTTTTCTTTACTAACCATTTAGTTAAGTTAATATTCCTAAATATACTTTATTTAATTATATGCAGTGTGCCGTCTGTTTTTTCCTGGCAATGAGTTGTAAAAGGGCAGCAAATTACACAGCATTTACACAAACTGGGGTTTTGGTGAGAGAGATATACCAATCTCATAGATTTGGTGGGACTGGAGTGTGTATTCCCTAGACTTGCGAGCCCGAGAACTATGAGTCTTTGGGCGCAGAGTTTCAGTATGGATATAGAATAAAATATGTATAAATACATAAATACCAGCACTTTTTTATAATGTAACCATCTCATGAAAATGCAGCAGAAATTCCTCCCTGAGCAATGTGTAATAGGTCCAATAAAAGTCAGTGTCAACCCAGCTTCAGAAATGGAGTAATACAGGCAATGCCATTGTGAAACTGAATTGAAGTATTCTTTTGCTTTCATATATTTCCTCATGTTAGGTTGCTTTCAAGAAGCCTGTATTTCATGCATTGCCTGCAAGTTACTGCCAGTGACAATCTTTGCTTTTGCTTTACCACTTCCCCCACTCCCCTCCCTCCAACCTCCTTGTGGCTTTATTCTTTTCTTTTCAAATCTTTTTATTATTATCCAAAATTAACAAGAGTGCATCGAAGTAGGCAACACTTACAATGTCTCAAGAAAAAAAACATTGTTTTAAAGAGTGAAAAAAATTTGGTGACAAAAAAAGAGGGAAAAAACCCTACTAAAGCAAGGAAAAGTGAGAAAAAAAAACCCATTAGGTGTTCAGCCCCGGAGCCACGCGTCATACAAAAAGCTTCTAAAGATAAACATCAAACTGCCTGCAAGAAAAAAATGTACCAAAAGTTTACAATTAGATCGTGGAGGAAATCTATCAATTAACTCAAATGATAATAATGAGCAAATGAACCCCATCTTTTCTCAAAATCAAACATAGGTTCAAAGGTTCGACTTCTAATTTTCTCCAAACTAAGACATAGCATCACTTGAGAGTGGCTTTATTTTATTCTGCTCCTTATTCCTTACTCTGCTGCCTTGCTGCTATACCCACTCACAGGAAAGGCTTTGGGAGTAAACCCCGAGGAAAAATCCAGAGTTGGAGTCCCGAAGACGGCTGACTGCTGTACCCAGCACCGGCACGGGAACTCCTGCGATGCTGCTGGCATCAAATTGTATTGAATTTCGTCGTTCCTTTGGACCTGTCATCAGCATAGGGAGGGGGGGTTCCACTGCATGGGCAACAGACGGATCACCATATCAACTCTGCCCTGGCTTGCGCCCTGGAGAGGCCATTCCAGCTTCACTTTATAGCGTCGGACAAGCACGGGAAGTAGCAGTTACCGGTTATAAGTCATAATGCTTGATGGCATAGAGCATGGCACCAGGGGTTACTTCCAATGGTGAGAGGGACCATCACGTTTCACTGGACAGCTTCTGCCCGCCTCAAGCCGGGCAGCCCCCAGCCAGTAAGGTGCTGTCCCACCACAGTCAGCTTTCATCATTGGGTGCATGCGGATAACGGATTATCCCACGAAGAGCTGACTGTAACTACTGCACCGGACAAGAAAGAAAACAAATCAAATAAGACAACACCCCTCAAGTTGGGATGTTGGAATGCCTGCACAATGATGACTGGACTCGACCAAGACCTCAAGGATATTGAAGATGCCCGAAAAACGGCGGTCATTAACAATGAGCTACCAAGGCTCAAGGTAGATATAGCTACCCTACAAGAAACACGTTCAGCGGATTGGCTGAAGGAAAGGGACTACACATTTTTCTGGCAGGGAAAGAACCAAGATAAGCCCCGTGAGCATGGAGTGGGTTTTGACTTATGACTTATGACTCTCCGCCTACACACCCATGGTCCTGTATCTCTCGTCAGTATGTATGCTCCTACCTTGAACTTCACCCCTGAGGCAAAAGACATGTTCTACAACAAATTAGAAGCTGTTGTCAGGAATATTCCCAGTGATGAGCACCTTGTTCTCCTTGGTGACTTCAACACCAGAGTGGGAGCCGATAACGATTCCTGGCCACCTTGTCCTGGCCGCTTTGGAATTGGCCAAATAAATGACAATGGACAACATATCCTGGAGTTCTGCTCCTATCATGGCCTGTGTGTAACTAACTCCTACTTTCAGACGAACTCGCAGTACAAGGGTCTGATGGCGACATCCACGGCCTAAACACTGACATCAACTAGACATGATCATCACCAGACGCTCTTTCATCAACTCTGTACTAATCACCCGCTATTATCACAGTGCAGACTGCAATACTGATCATGCTTTAGTATGCTGCAAGATTAAACTACATCCAAAGAAAATCCACCACTCCAAACAAACTGGAAAACCTCACATCAACACAACAGAGATGAAACAGTCAGGAAAGGTTGACCAGTTTGCCAAGTCAGTACAGGGTGCTATGACTACCTCCTCACAAGGAGATACTGCAACAAAACAATGATCATATCTTTGCAACACCATCCACGAATTAGCAGTCTCTATCTTTGAGAGGAGTGACAAAGAGCAGTGACTGGTTTGAGGCAAAGTCCAACATCATGACTCCTGTCATCAAAGCCAAGCGTGCAGCTCTCACAGAGTACAAGAGCTCACCATCCGACCAAACACTCCAGGCACTTCGAGCTGCTAGAAGCAAAGTGCAACAGACTGCAAGGCAGTGTACAAATGAGTGCTGGCTCCAGCTCAGTGAGGACATTCAGACAGCATCTGTGACAGGCAACATCTGATTGATGTATGATGGTATCAGGAGGGCCTTAGGCCTATTGCAGAGCAAGACAGCACCCCTGAAGTCATCCAGTGGTGAAATAATCACCGATAAAAGCAAGCAGATGGAACACTGGGTAGAACACTACTCTGAGCTCTACTCGTGGGAAAATGTTGTTGTTAGCTCAGCCATTGGTGCCATCGATTGTCTACCAGTCATGGATGAACTCGACTCCGAACCAACCATTGAGGACTTCAGCAAGGCAATTGACAGTCTGGCCCCAAGGAAAGCTCCTGGCAATGATGAGATTCCTCCAGACCTGATCAGACACTGCAAGAGCTCACTCCTCCAACCTTTACACGAGGCCCTCCACCAGTGCTGGAAGGAACGAGCCGTACCACAGGATATGGGCGACTCCAAAATCATCACTTTGTACAAGAACAAGGGTGACGGGAGTGACTGCAACAACTACAGGGGTATCTCCCTCCTGAGTGTTGTCGGCAAAGTCTTTGCTCGCGTAGCTCTGACACGTCTACAAACTCTGGCAGAACAGGTCTACCCTGAGTCCCAATCTGGTTTTTGCGCAAGGAGGTCAACTGTCGACATGATTTTCGCACTCCACCAACTCCAGGAGAAGTGCAGGGAACAACAGAAACCCCTCTATGTCGCTTTCATCACCTTGACCAAGGCATTCGACCTTGTCAGCAGGGATGGGCTCTTTCAGATTCTCCTCAAGATCGGCTGTCCCTCAAAACTCCAAAGTATCATCAAGTCATTCCATGATGACATGAGAGCTACTGTCCAGTACGATGGCAGCTCATCAGAACCCTTCACTATTCGTAGTGGAGTCAAACAAGGATGTGTGTTGGCCCCAACATTATTTGGCATCTTCCTCTCTGTGCTATTGAAGCACGTGTTTGGGACATCGACAGAAGGCATCTACATGCACACCATGTCTGATGGGTGGCTGTTCAACCCTGCACACCTGACAGCAAGAACAAAGATGCAAAAGATCTTAATACGTGATATGCTCTTTGCCAATGACGCTGCTATAACCTTGCACACCAAACAGCAACTACAAACTCTCATGGACCTCTTCTCTAAGGCATGCAAGGACTTCGGGCTAACCGTCAGCCTAAAGAAAACAAATGTCTTTGCCCATAATGTAGTGGAGACACCAGTCATTACCATCGACAATTACGATCTAGAAGCGGTCCACGAGTTCATATACTTGGGGTCGACCATTAGCAACACTCTCTCCCTCAATGCTGAAATCAATAGTCGTATCGGCAAAGCAGCATTGATCCTTACTCGACTCTCTTCATGGGTCTGGGAGAATCCAAAACTTGCTACAAAGACCAAGACTGCGTGTACAATGCATGCGTTATCAGCGCCCTCCTGTATGGTAGTGAGACTTGGACCATCTACTCCAAGCAGGAGAGGAAACTCAATAGTCTTCACCTGTGCAGTCTCTGCCGCATCCTCGGCATCACCTGGAGAGACAAAGTCCCAAACTCTGAGGATCTCTCCTGCGCTGGACTTCCCACCATGTTCACGCTTTTAAGACAACGCAGACTGCGCTGTCTGGGCCATGTCCATCGTATGAAGGGTGGTAGACTGCCAAAGGACATCCCCTACGGAGAACTAGCAACAGGCAAGAGGAACATTGGTAGACCCCAGCTTCGCTTCAAGGACCTCTGCAAGCGCGACATGAAAGCCTTAAGTATCAACACAGAGTGCTGGGAGGATACTGCAGATGACCGCAACAAATGGCGAGGTACTCTTCAGCAACACCTAGAGCAAGGTGGAAGAGTGATCCTGAGTTGGTTTGAGGAGCGGAGAGCACAGCGGATAATGGACAACAATTCCACGACAACCCACACATGCAGCAACTGTGGCAGAGCCTGCCGTTCCAGGATCAATCTCAATAGCCACAGTCAACGCTGCTCGACAAACCAGTGACTACCAGAGGTGCAGTACCCATGGTCAACCACAACCGATGGAGGCCACACACATTCCTCTACATAGATGCTGCCTGACCTATTGAGTTCCTCCATCATTTTGTGTGTGTTGTTAATAGTGATATTATTGACTGCTGCATTACAACTGTGGCCATAATATGAAATAACTCACAAACAAATAATGTGCAAAAGAAGGCAAAGTTGTGCAAATACAAAAAAAGGTAAACAAATAAAGCTGAGAACATGACTTGTAAAGTCCTTGAAAGTGAGTCCATAGCTTTTGGAATTAGTTCAGAGCTGTGGTGAGAGAAGTTGTCCATGCTGGTTCAGGAATGTGATAGTGAAGGATAATAATTGTTCCTGAATCGGGTGGTATCGGACCATGGCTCCCGTACCTCCTTCCTGATGGCAGCAGCAAGAAGAGAAGATGGCTTGCATGATTGGGTCTTTGAAGATGGATGCTGCTTCATGATTAAGCCAACATCCCAATGGATTCACTAGGTGTTCCGAACAGCATTCCGTATACTGTGTGGCAAGTTGCTGGATGTTCGCTGCTCCAGAGACAGCTGTATACAAGATACGAAGATGGTACATTGATTAGTCACCAAAACATCAGAAAAGGTGAGGAGAAGCAGGAAGTTTGACTGTCCAGATAAAAAAGAGGTCAGCTCTATGTAGACTTCTCCATTCTTGGACATTGGTGTTTTCATACCAGGCTGTGATACAACCAGTCAGGATACTCTCCACTAATCAAAATTCTGTTGAGTGAAAACAGTATTTACTTCCTTCCACCATCATAAACCTATGAGATTAGTTATATTCCTGTCAAACAATCTGCAGTGGAACATTGAAAATGCACTGACTGAAACTCAAAAGTCCAGAGATGCTGGAAAACTGAATAAAAGAAGTAGAAAATGCTGGATAAAAATCTCAGAATATCAGGCAGTATCTGTGGGGAGAGAAACAGAGATAGTATTTTTGGCTGCTTTTGACAAACAGAATGGTGACAAAGCTATTAATTCTTCAATCAATATACTATGAAACCAAGATAAGAACATGGAAACAAAAGAGGAGGATTAGGCTGATCAACCCCTCAAGAACCCTCCATCATTTAATAAGATTATGGCTGATCCAACCTTGGCCTCACTCCACTTTCATGAATTCCTTGTAATTTAAATGTCAGTCGGTGTCTACCTTAATTCACTGACACTTCCTCGGGGATAGAAACTTCCAGGAACTGATAACCCTCTGAGAGAGGAAGTTCACCCTTAAGTTCTTCTTCTGAAACTGAAACAATGCTTTTGTTCTAAATGCAATGTAAACACCTGAGATTCTGCAGATGCTGGAAATCCAGAACAACATTCATAAAATTCTGGAGGAATTCAACAGGTCAGGAAGCATCTATGGAAAGAAATAAACAGCCAAGGTTTCGGACTGAGACCCTTCATTCAATATTAAGAATCATCCTTCTCTGGGATCCTTCTCTGCATTGTCTCTCCCACAAGCACATCCTTCCGTAAAAATCTGGAGACCAAAACTTTACGCACTCCTCAAGGTGGAGTCTCACCATCGCCTTGCAGACTTTTGCATCCAAACTTCCTAATTTTTTTCTCCATACCCCTTGCAATAAAGGTCAATGTTTCATGAGCATTTTAAAGTGTAAGATGTGATTGCCTTCATCAGTCAGGAGATTAAGTTCAAGAGCTACGAGGTGATGTTATAGCTCGATAAAATTCAGATTAGACCATATAGTCATAAAGTCATAGATCACTGCAGCACAGAAGCAAGCTTTTCGGCCCATCTAGTCCATGTCAATCTATTATTCTGCCTAGTCCCATTGACCTGCACCTGGATCACTGCACTCCATACACCTCCCATCCATGTATGTACCTATCCAAAGTTCTCTTAAATGTTGAAACTGGACCCGCGTCCATCACTTCCACTGACAGCTCATTCCACACTCTCACCACCCTCTGAGTGAAGTTGTTCCCATTAAACATTTCAGTATTCACCCTTAACCTATGACCTCTAGTTGTAGTGTCATCCAATCTCAGTGGGAAAAGCTTGCTTACATTTACGCTATGTATACCCCTCATAATTTTGCGTACGATACTTGGAGTATTGTGTTCGGTTCTAATCACTTCATTATAGGAAGAATGTGGAAGGTTTAGAGAGAGAGCAGATGAGATTTACCAAATTATTATCTGGAATAGAGAGCATGTCTTATGAGATGGGTTGAGCATGCTCAGACTTTTCTCTTTGGGGTGAAGAAGGATGAGAAGCAATTTGATAGAGTGTTTAAGATGACAGAGTGGACAGTCAGTGCCTTTCTCCCAGGGCAGAAATGACTAATACGAGAGGTGAATGGAGGTAAGTATGGGGGGTGTCAGAAGTAGATTTTTTTACACAGAGAGTGGTGGGTGCATGGAATGAGCTGCCAGGGTTGGTGGTAGAGGCAGGAGTATAAGGGATATTTGAGAAATTAGGTAGGCACACGGATGAAAGAAAAATGGAGGGCTATGGTGGACAGAAGTGTAGATTGATTTTGGGGTAGTTTAAAATGTTGGCATAACATCATGGCCAATTAGCCTGTACTGTGCTTTGCTATTCTATGTCTATGTTCTCAGAATCACTAAATTCTCACAATTACTTCACACAATTCAGTTTGGAAGTTCAAAATCTCACTGGTTGCTTTGTTTATTCACAGCTTCTGTTGCTTATTCATTTTCTACTTGAAGTTACAATTTGAAGCTTGTTAACATGTTTCCTTTGGGCCATTATCACAGCAGAAGTCACTTCTGACGTTCACTACCATTATGATTAATACCACAGCAAATGACCAAATCACTCTGGCTAATATTGCACTCCACCCCTCCCCCTGACTACCATTTTCTGATTTTGCAGTTCTGCCAGTGAGTGGGTGTTCACAATGCTTCACTTCCCAGAAAAAAATTCAAAGTGAGAAAACGAGTTCAGTCAGCACATTTGAAACAACGCAAACTCTGTCCATCAACAACAGCCAACGTCTGCTTCATTAGACTCAGCTACAGTGGAAGGAATAAACAGTGAGTGAGTGTGCCTTACATTTAAAGCACTCCAATAAAGCCCAGCTTCTGGTAAATCACAAGATCAGTCACACTCTGGGGATGGTACCTCTTGCTCTTGACAGACTCTCTAGAGCTGTGCTGATGTGGGGACTCTGCAGTCTACATTCAGTGGTCACTTTATTAGATACATCTGCTCATTAATGGAAGTATCTAAACAGCCAATCATGTGGCAGCAACTTGATATGTAAATGCATGCAGACATGGTCAAGAAATTCAGTTGTTGTTCAGACCAAACATCAGAATGGGGAAAATTGTGATCTAGGTGACTTTGACTGTAGAATGATTGTTGCTGCCAGACAGAGTGGTTTGGGTATTTCAGAAACTGCTGATGTCCTGGGATTTTCACACACAATAGTCTCGAGAGCTGGGTTCCCAAAAAATTTTGTGTTACTGCCCCTTGGCTCCCAGACCATGCCTTCTCCCTTTCCAACCATTACATAAAAACTATTAGCATTTTGATTTACGATACACAGTGAAAGAAAATAAGAACTGCTAATTCAATGCAATGACAAATAATTGCAAAAATTATATAGATCTATTTAAAGCTGAAAATAAAATTATTCCTTTATTGAATTACAGTAAAATCAATTTTTATCAAAAATTTTGGAGCATATATTAGTAGTCCATCTGTACACTATTTCATTGCTTTTTCACCGTTCAGTGAGATGGATGTGCTTGGTGCAGTGAGATCAGCTTCTCGACATCAGGCTGAATGTCACTCAGAAGGAGCCTCACATCCCCATATTCAAGAATTTCCAGTCTGCCTTGAACGAAGTTGGGTGACTTCACTGAAACCATGCTCCATACGATGTTGGAAAGACAATAAAGAACATCTTGACCGTTTTTCCACAGTGCAAGATAGCATTCAGAGATTTCTTTACTGCACTCAAAAGTCTTGATATAATTTTTTGAACCTCCACTTCAGCTCAAAGTCATTTTGTCATGAGATCAATTCTTCCTCCGTCCTTCCTGTTAGTACCTCATTACCAGAGTTCAGGAATGCATTTATTACCCAATCTGGAACTTGGATCGAGAAAAGACCCTAAAGCCTCTCTGACGTGTCTTTTTGCAGCTCACCCAGGTGGGCATGGTTTATTTGAAGATCATCATCTGGTATTCTTTCTCTCTCTTTCAACTCAGAGTGGCTCAGAAATTGGAAAACGTCACGATGGCCAATGCCGCATGTAAATAAGTTTAACTTGGACAGAAATGTGGAGACAACTGATCTGACTTTGATCAGATTCACATCTTTTTTTTAAGCTTTAATTAAGCTTTACGAATAATTCTGACAAATAAGCAATGCGATGCCTCATATTCTGACAACACACATAAAAGTTGCTGGTGAACGCAGCAGGCCAGGCAGCGTCTCTAGGAAGAAGTGCAGTCGACGTTTCGGGTCGAGACCCTTCGTCTCGGCCTGAAACGTCAACTGCACCTCTTCCTAGAGATGCTGCCTGGCCTGCTGCGTTCACCAGCAACTTTTATGTGTGTTGCTTGAATTTCCAGCATCTGTAGAATTCCTGTTGTTTGCCTCATATTCTGAAGTTGATTACTGAATGAAGCATTTGTGTCATCAAAGAATTTCATTGTAGTTTTAAAACATGTATAAAAATATCTCAAGCAGTTTCCTTATGAGAGCTATCTAACGTCTGTGTGCAATAGGAAACATTCAAACTGTTCATCATTCTCAATACAAAGCTCTCAAAATAGCCGAGAATTGACAGCATGGAACTTGATTTTATTTATCGCTGTGATAACAGTATTTAGGCTTTTTTTGCAACAAGATGTCTGTGAATTATACAGTGGATGGTACATATATTTAGTACAGCTTTATTCAAGAAAGTAATAACCCCATGGTGGTGTCCTGTTATTGATGATGTCAGAGTTACAAAATACACGTGGACTAAGATGTTAACTGTCCTGTGCTATCACCAGTGGGATCATCAGTTGATCTGCCACCTGTCTTCAGGAGTTTCGGCCCGCTTATGATCAAGACTCCCTCAAGGTGGTGGGCCAGCAGTGCTAAAGCACCACCTCCCACTGGTGAGCTTAAAAACTTGGCATCTGCCTCTATCAGAGTTGTTGGTCACTTCCATCCAACAGATAGTCTACTCTTCAGCTGTCTATGCAACTACTGAGGGGTTTGCAAGATATTTATACACTGTCTGACGATCTGCCCCTCTGGACATACTTGGTCCACACCCATGCTGATCCTTTCTCTGCTGCCTCAGCTACAGCCCTGCTGGTTGACTTGATCTCTCTTCTAGTGAAGCCAAGATCATGCAGCCACTCCTGGAGAGTGAACGCAATAAACCCACGGCAGTCTACTTCGAATGGATAGCATGAGACCTTCCACCCTCTGTCTCTGCACTCTGATCTTAATTCTGCATACTTGGTTAACTTGCGCTCATGGGTTTCATCAATGTTGTCTTCCCAGGGGATGTGAGTTCACCAATAACCCCTTCTCTACTGGTGTCAGACCATACAATTATATCTGGACGCAATGTTGTGAAAGCTATTTGCTCCGGGAAACTGCCTTTCCCGTCCAGGTCAGCCTTGACACACCAATCATTGGCTGAAGAAAGTATGCTTGATCGTGAGCCTATGCTGTACACCCTTGACTTGGAGCCTTCTTTCACAAATGATATACGATGTTCTGTGCAGCATGGGGCATGAGATAAGTTGTGCTGCAGTACTCTCTGCTCAACTGCTTCTGTTACAACTTTGAGAACGTTGTTATGTCTCCAAGTGTACATGCCGCTGGAAAGATTGACTCTGCATGCACTCAAGATATGTTGAAGTGTTCCCTTCTCGCCACAAGCAGCACACCTGTCTGTCTTATCTTCATACCAGGTGCTGAGGTTGGCAGGTGTTGGGAGCAGATCGTACGCTGCTCTGCATAGAAAAGAAATGCAGAGCGGTTCCATCTGCCACAGAACATTCCAAGATAGGTGTCGTTGTTCAACACTTTCCTACCGGGTCCAAGCCCCTTGTTTGGCCAGGCCAGCTGTTTTAGCTAACCTCTTCTCCTCTTCTACCTCTCGTATTTCTTGTGTTACAAGCTCACGGCGCTCCTTACCTGTAGAAGATGACCACCACTTGTGGGTTGTCCATCCAAGCCCTGGTGGCCTAGCTGGATAGCCCCAACCGTCTCCTTGTGCTTCAATCTAGACTCTGCCTCATCAACTGCTACACGGGCTGACCAGTTCTTGCCTGATCTCACATCCAGCTGGGTGTTCTTGATGACAGGGTCTTTTGAGTCTCGAAACATCAAGAATGATCTTACCTTGGTTACCTTGACCTCCTCAACAAGGGATTGTACTGGGATGGTAAGCTTTGTCTGGCCACTGTGGATAGCAACTCTGGTGAGGCTGCTTGGTACTCCAAGCCACTTATTCACATACTTGTTGATCTTCCGCTCCATTGCCTCAACATGAGACATTGCCACTTCATAGACTGGCCACATTATCCGTGGCATCAGTCCGTACTGCAAGCACCACAACTTCAACTTGCCAGGCAAGCCACACTTGTCAACAGACATCAGACCTCTGCTGATCTGTTCTCCTGTCTCTTGAACCCTCTTGATGTCTCTCAGCTCCTCTGTGTACCATCGCCTGAGGCTCTTAACTGGTTGGTCCTGAATGGATGGAATCTCCTCTCCACAAAGGGTGAAATGAAAGTCAACCAGCTTTCCTCTCCTAAGAACAAGGCTCCTTGACTTCTTGGTCTTGAACTTCATTCTTCCCCAATCCATTAGCTCCTCGAGTCTAGATAGTACATTTTCCACTGCCTCCGTGCTGGGGCCCAAAAGGGTAAGATCATCCATGAACACTCGTATTGGTGGTAACTCCTCTCCGCCATCAAGTGCGACACCTGGTCCCACTGATTCTGCAGCCCTCACAATGACCTCCATGGCTAACACAAAAAGGATGGGTGAAATTGCACATCCCTTTGGGATTCCAACATCCAAGCTCTGCCACCTAGTTGTAAACTGCTGATTGGAAAACCTCATCCGGAAATTGTTGTAGTACTGCATTACAAAGTTCCTCACCTTAGCAGAAATCCATAGGAATTCCATCGTAAACTCAATCAGGACATGGGGAACAGAACCATATGCATTTGCCAGATCAAGCCAAACTACAGCCAGATTTCTTCTCAACCTTTTTGACTCCTGGATGATATGCCATATCATACTAGAATGTTCAAGGCATCCTGGGAAGCCTGGTATTCCTGCCTTCTGCACAGATGTATTTACTAATCCATTCTCTATCACAAATGAAGATATTCTTTCTGCCAGAATGCCAAACATAATCTTCCCCTCTACATTCAGGAGTGAAATTGGTCGGAACTGATTCAATGTAGAAGAATTCTCTTCCTTTGGGATGTATACTCCTTCAGCCTCACTCCATGACAAAGGAACAACACCTTGTCTCCACACCACCTTTAACAATCTCCACAAGTATTTCCTCAGCTGTTCACACTTCTTGAACACCTTATACAGCACTCCATTAGGTTCTGGCACTGAGCCTGACCTTGCCTTTCTGATGAACCGTTCAACTTCTGCCAGTTTGGGTTCTGACAGATCGAACTTCACTCCTGGCTTGGTAGGCTTCACAAGCCCTGAATTATCAAGCAAAGGAGCCTCCCGCTGTTCGTTAGAGTAAGTGCTTTGCTAGGTGATCCTCAAGTTCTTGTTGAGAGATGTAAGCTGCCCGCTCTTACTTTGTTCAAACAGTTTCTTTGTGAACTCGTGAGGGTTCTCAAAGAACGACTTTCTTGCCTTCTCTCTCTTCTTTCTCTTTTTACATTGTGACTCTGCACAGCGGAGTGATGCTAATTTTATTCGAAACTGCTCTCGGAGATCAGCAAGCCCTGGCTTGTCACCCTCACTTGCTACCTTCCTCCTCTGTCTCAATGATCTAAGCTCCCTCCTCAACCTACTAATCTCCTTCTGGTGCCTGCTTGGCTGCTGTGTAGGCTTTGTTTTCTTCAACTGAACCAAACCAAACCTGTACTTTCCAACATCGTAAATCATATCGCCCATCGCTTCCAACTTTCTCTTTGATGTTCCCCTGAGAGTGTTCTCCAACATCATACTGATATCCTCATCAAATACACGCCAAGCCTTCTCATCCCATTGTACAAGCAAGAAAGTTGGTGAGCGGAATGACCTTCTCTTTGAAAAATTGCTCAACAACACAAAATACTGAATCCTCCTTCATATCCTTTTTTAATCCACTTGCAAATAACAACACTTGAACCATGCTTTTATCTTTCATGAGGCAAGATCCATTGCCTGGCAAAGTTGACTCATCCAGCTACAGGTTGTCCTAAGTATGTTACACAATGTGTCTTTCACATTCTCAGACATTTCATCTTTTATTTTTGAACAGAGTTGCTGCTGAGTAGAATCATTTCAATTATTAGGTCTGGGGATTTATGCAAATCCATACGCAGCACCTCCCTTACTGTTGGCAGAATCAGTTATTCTCCAGTTTGCATGGGGCTTTCCAGATTTAGCTATGAACTACGAAATGAACCATGAAACCATAGAACACTATAGCACAGAAAACAGGCTATTTGGCCCTTCTAGTCTGTGCCGAAACATTATTCCGCTAGTCCCATTGACCTGCATCCAGTCCATAACCCTTCAGACCTCTCCCATCCATGTACCTATCCAATTTATTCTTAAAACTTAAGAGTGAGCCCGTATTTACAACGTCAGATGGCAGCTCATTCCACACTCTCACCACTCTCTGAGGGAGGAAGTTCCCCCTAAACCTTCCCCCTTTCACCCTATAGCCATGTCCTCTCATATTTATCTCTCCTAATCTAAGTGGAAAGAGCCTATTCACATTTACTCTGTCTATATCCCTCATAATTTTGTAAACCTCTATCAAATCTCCCCTCATTCTTCTACGCTCCAGGGAATAAAGTCATAACCTGTTCAATCTATCCCTGTAACTCAGCTCCTGAAGACCCAGCAATATCCGAGTAAACGTTGTATGAAGAATGCAAACCATCACTGTTTTGTTGTGAAATGCTGGCAAATATGTTGTGAAATGTTTTCCGTTTCTGAAAGTTTCCATGAAGTGGCTGAATATAAGCAAAACTCTTAATTGTTTTATCAGAGTGTAACCTCTTCAAATGTTCAAGAAGCCTAGACAGTCTTACTGACTCCTTTGAAAACCTTTCTCACACAACAGATACATTGGTCGATGCTTGGTTGTTGGGTGTTGGTATAAATCCACATTTCAAATTCTCTACATTATACTGTCTACATTTCTTTTTTTGGTTTGTCTGTTTCTGCCATTTTCTTTCTTTTTAAATCTTTTTATTGAATTAGTACACAGAAGGTAAACCATATAGGCACTAATACACTGTTACAATATAATATATTACAGGAAATATTAATACAGAAAAAATTAGTACAAACCGTGCAGTTTAAACATAAAATGACAAGGCAATATAATAGTATACTAATTTATATATATATCAATAAGGGAAAAAAAAACCAAAAAAACCCCAAAAAAAAACCCACCGTGCAACTCGTCTAAAAAGCAAAGCAAAGCAAAGCAATGGGCTAACTAAGAATCAAGTAGAGTTAAACAACTTAAAACAATCACGTCCTCAAACCCGACCTCCATTAAAAACAGTTAAAAAGCAAGAAGGGAATATAAATATGGACCGAGAGAAAAAAAAATTACATTCACTGAAAATGTTGAATAAAAGATCTCCAGGTCTGTTCGAATTTAACAGAAGAATCATAAAGATTACTTCTAATTTTCTCCAAACTTAAGCATAGTATCATCTGGGAAAACCAAAAGAATGTAGTTGGAACATTAGTCTCTTTCCAATGTTGTAAAATACATCTTTTCGCCATTAAAGTAAGAAATGCAATCATTCTACGGGCTGAAGGAGAAAGATTACTGGAAATTTTAGGTAATCCAAAGATAGCAGTAATAGGATGGGGAGAGATATCTATATTCAATACCTTTGAGATAATATTAAAAATGTTTCTCCAAAAAGTTTCCAGAGTAGGGCAAGGCCAAAACGTATGAGTTAAAGAGGCTATCTCCCCCTGACACCTGTCACAAAAAGGATTAATATGAGAATAAAAATGAGCTAATTTATCTTTGGACATATGTGCTCTATGGACAACTTTAAATTGAATTAGGGAATGTTTAGCACAGATAGAGGAAGTATTGACTAGTTGTAAAATCTGCACCCAGTCATCCGCCGAAATAATAAAGCCCAATTCCTGTTCCCAATCTGACCTAATCTTATCAAATGGAGCTTTCCTAAGTTTCATAATAGTATTATAAATAATAGCCGTTACACCTTTCTGACATGGATTAAGGTTAATCATAGTATCTAAAATATATGTAGGAGGTAGCATTGGAAAGGAAAAAAGTATCGTACTTAGGAAATTTCCAACTTAGAGATATCTAAAAAAATGTATTCTTGGTAAGTTATATTTGTTAGATAATTGTTCAAAAGACATAAGGGAACCATCTAAAAATAAATCCAAAAACCGTGAAATACCCTTAGTCTTCCAAATTTGTAAAGCACGGTCCGTGGAAGAGTGAGGAAAAAATATGTTGCCTAAAATAGGAATCGCAAGCCCAAATTGATTAAGATCAAAATATTTTTGGAATTGAAACCAAATACGTAAGGTATATTTAACTATCGGGTTACAGGCCTGTTTGTGGCGTTTCAAATCAAAAGGAAGAGGAGAACCTAAAATAGAGCCAAGTGCATAACCTTGAGCAGATTGTAATTCCAATGCTACCCATTTAGGAATGTTTCTGCCATTTACATCATGGATTAGCAACCAAAGTCAATCACATGTGTTTAAGTGCAACCTCAAGCGCTGCGATCAATAAAGGGGAAAGTCATGATTTCAAAATCTGACTCTCTGCCTGAAGGTACATAAAGTGGTGCAGCGATATAGTTGGACCTTGAGTCAAGACATTATGAAAGGGTAGATTCTGAAATTTACCATGTTGAATGCTATGCCCTAATTCACAGGAATTGTGTCACTGTGTGATTAGAATATGGGAATAGTACTAGCTAACTTTATTACAGTAATGAATGGCAATAATGTGCAGGCTTGGGCCTGGAAATAACACGATTTCTTCAGTCCCAATTTCTCATGATACGCCAAATACCAAGTGTCACATTGCTTTTCAACAACTATAATGCACTTCGAGCAAAACTAAGAGGATGTTGGGTTGCAAGAGATGAGGTGATTACATGATCATTATAATCAATTATGAAGCACTGAGGATAAAAGGCTTATAATAAGTAATTAATTTCTTAAATTAAGAATTTTTCAGTTGCCCCCCCCCCTTGCTACTTAGTGTCCCCCTTAGAAACACCCATGGGGCAATATCACCTACTTTGGGAACCATTCCGCTATAGCAGCGGTCCCCAACCACCGGGCCACAGAGCACGTGCTACCGGGCCGCGAGGAAACGATATGATTTGGCGATATGAGTCAGCTGCACCTGCCCTCATTCCTTGTCATGGCCACTGTTGAGCCATTATGCATGTGAGGTCATTACGCACTCATCATCAATGTCAGCGCGGGAAGGAGATCAACTCCTTGAGCTTGCAAATGACGACGGGCTGAAAAGTATGTTTGACATAACATCTCTGCCGGCATTCTGGATCAAAGTCAAGGCAGAATATCCTGAGATAGCCACAAAAGCACTGAAAATGTTGCTTCCATTTCCAACATCATATTTCTGCAAGGCGGAGTTTTCTGCAATGAATGCAACGAAAACTAAATTGCGGAATAGACTGGACATAAGGAACCTCCTTTGAGTATCACTGTCTCCCATTACCCCTCGATAGGACTGTGTTGTTGCAGGAAAACAAGACCAGGGCTCCCACTGATTCAGTGATATTGGTGTGTTGCAATGATTTTATATATTCATACGGGGAAAATATGAGCTGTGTGTTTAATATTCAAACGTTACTTAAAAATGTTATGATGCTATTGACTTACTTATATAACCATATAACAATTACAGCATGGAAACAGGCCATCTCTTCCCTTCTAGTCCGTGCCGAACTCTTACTCTCACCTAGTCCCACCGACCTGCACTCAGCCCATAACCCTCCATTCCTTTCCTGTCCATATACCTATCCAATTTTTCTTTAAATCATTATATCAAACCTGCTTCTGCCACTTCTATTGGAAGTTCATTCAACACTTACTTCAAGCTCCCCTGGTAATTGACTTATCATTATATTCATGCGAGGAAAATATGCGTTGTGTGTTTAATATTAAATTCATTAGATAAACCCTTTTAAAAACAAAATTGAGAGTATTAGCCACTTATCACCTATATTCCAGTCATGATTAACACCTCCCCCGCCGTACAGAATCGCCAAAAAGGATTTGCAGGAAAAAAATTAGCAGGTCACAATGCGCATGCGCACAGGTGCCCGCGCAAGGCTTCATGGTCATTGTAGTCTTTTTCTGGGTAAACACAATGTATTTGACTGCTACTCTTGTCCGTTGGCAACCCTACCCCATCCCCCCCTTGGGTCGGCCGGTCCGCAAGAATATTGTCAATATTAAACCGGTCTGCAGTGCAAAAAAGGTTGGGGACCCCTGCTCTATAGTTTACAGAAAATGGTACAAAAAAAAATCCAGTGAGCAGCAGTTCTGTGGGTGAAGATGCCTTGTTAATGAGAGGTCAGAAAAGATTGGCCATACATATTCAAGTTAACAGGAAGACAACAGAACTCAAATAATCACGCATTACAACAGTAGTGTGCAGAAGAACATCTCTGAAAGCTCAACATGTTGAACCTTAAAGTCGTTGGGCTATAGCAGCAGAAGACCACAAACACTTGGTAGCAGGAGATACCTAATAAACTGGCCTCTGAATGTAGATTTATTCAGCTGAGAATTATTCATATTAACTATGCTATCATTGCCAAGTGCATTTGAAGGCAGTGTGCACTTGTTGATGAAAGCTAAACCTTTGTTCTCTCTCCCATTGACAAGCTTTCTTTCTTGAAGTACCCACTCATTCCCTCTTCCTGCAGAAGCCTTTGCACCTCTAACTAACTGGCACTTAGTTTAGCAGGCCCACATTCCCATCTTTCTCGTATTATAATTGAAACAAAATGCCTTCCCCGGTTCTTAAAAAGAGATGAATTGTTTACATGTGTCAAGCATCTTCCTTTTGCTTGTGTTCAGAATTATTTTTGAAGTATTTCCTGTATCTTCTCAACTGCATATGAAACAAGCAGCAAACATTCTATCATTGCCTCAGCCAAAGGGCCAGTTTTTATGGACCCTGCGGCAAAAGGTGTAACAGCAATGTGCATTTATATAGCGTCTTCAATTGAGGCAAAATATTCCAAGTAAAAAGTTGTTAATCAGATTTAACATCATGATATAAAAGGAGGTTTAAGCCCAGGTGACCAAAAATACAGTCAGGCAGGTATATTTTTAAAGAGTTTCTCAAAGGTAGATTACTTTAGAAACGATTCTAATCTACAGATGGAGGATTAGCCATAGAGTCATAGAACACTACTGCATAGAAACAGGGCATTCAGCCTACCGAGTCTGTACTGAACTGTTAATCCGCCTAGTCCCATCATCCTCTCCATACCCCTCCCAGCCATGTACCTATCCAAATTTCTCTTAAATGTTGAAATTGATCCTGAAACAGCAACGTCTGTCGGCAACTTGTTCCACACTTGCACCAGCCTCTGGCTGAAGCAGTTGCTCCTCATGTTCACTTTACATTTCACTATGATCTCGAGTTCTAGCCTCACCCAACCTCAGTGGGAAAAAAAGCCTGCTTGCATTTACCCCGTCTAAATCCTCTAACAAACATCACCTCATTCTCTTATTCTCTACGGAATAAAGTCATAACCTATTCAACCTTTCCTTATAGCTCAGGTTCTCAAGCCCAGGCACTTTTCCAATTTTATTGAATCTTTCCTGTAAGGACGTGACCAAAACTGTACACAATACTCCAAATTAGGCTCAACAATTTATACAGATTCAACATAACATCCCAACACCTGTACTCAATAGATTGATTTATGAAGGCCAATGTGCCAAAAATCAATGTTTTACTCTGTACCTTACCACTCACAATGTAAGTCCTACCCTGCTTTGTCATCCCAAAATGTAGCACCTCACATGTGTCCACATTAAGATCCATCTGCCATTTTTCAGCCCATTTTGCCTTTTAGTTCGGATCCTACTGCAAGCTTTGATAGCCTTTCTCAATGTCCACTACACCCAATGTTGCTGCCGTCTGCAAATTTGCTGATCCACTTTGCTATATTATCATCCAGATCATTGATATAGATGAGAACATTTGATATTAGAGCAAAATTAGGCCATTTGACCCATTGAGTCCGCTCCACCATTCCATCACGGCTGACTTAATATCCCTCTCAACCTCATTCTCCTCTCTTGTCCCCATAATCTTTGATGCCCTGAATAATCAAGAACCTATCAACCTCCGCTTTAAGTATACTCAATGAGTTGGCCTCTACAGTTTTCTGTAGCAATGAATTGCACAGATTCACCACCCTCCACCTCATCTCTGTTCTGAATTGATATCCTCTATTCTGAGGCTGTGCTCACTATAGGAAACATCCTTTCCACCTTCACTCTGTCTCAGCCCTTCAATAGTCAGAAGGTTTCAATAAGATCGCTCTCATTCTTCTAAGCAAGCACAGGCCCAGAGCCATCAAAAGCTCCTCATATGTTAACCCTTTCATTTCAGTTATTATTCTTGTGAACCTCCAATGTCAACACATCTTCTCTTAGATAAGGGTCCAAAACTGCTCATAATATTCTACCAGCAAATTAACCATTAGAGAATTATGCACAAGGAATCCCAAGATCCTTTGTACCTCTGACTGCTGATTTTTTCCCCATTTAGAAAATAGTCTACACCTTTATTCCTTCTACCAATGTGCATGACTATATTCTTCCCTACACTATATTCCATCTGCTCTTTCTTTGCCCATTATTCTACTCTAAGTCCTTCTGCACACTCCCTGCTCCCTCAACACAGCTGCAATTCCACCTATCCTTGTATCATCAACAGATTTGACCACAAAGTCATCAATTCCGTCATCCAAATCATTAACTTTGATCAAAAACAAACAGTAAAAAACCCAGTACCGATCATTGCAGTCATGGGGCTCCAGTTAGAGAGGCAGCCATCTACTACCACTCTCTGGCTTCTCCCACATAGCCAATGTCTAATCTAATTTACTACTCCATTTTGAATGCCAATTGACTGAACCTCCTTGACCAGCTTCCATGCAGGACTTTGTCAAATGCCTTGTTAAGGTTCATGTAGCAAACAGCCACTGCCTTGCCTTCATCAACTTTCCTGGTAACTTCTTCAAATACACTGTAAGATTGGTTAGACATGACCTATCACTCACAAAGTCATGCTGTCTATCCAGAGTCCCTGACTTTCCAAATATTTATATATCAGGTCCCTTAGATCATCTCCCAATAACTTTCCCACTAATGATGTCAGACTCACCAGGCTATAATCTCCTGGCTTATTCTTAGAGCCTTTCTTAAACAATGGAACATTATCTATCCTCCAATCTTCC